>NW_025778830.1:0-37347 GCF_021130785.1 Homalodisca vitripennis | reverse complement strand
TGTTCTGACGAAGTATATATATATTTACGGAAACAAGGCACTTGATGGTCCTGTGTTATACAGCGACCCATGCAGGTCCATCAAGCCCCCTATTTAAAACCTTCATATAACCGTGTTATGAATTTGTTCTCAGCATACATTTATGTTTTATAACTTGCTTGATAAATGTATGCTAATATTTTTTAATATATAAAAACTTTTGTCCACATGCTGGTCCGCGTGTAATGAGCGGTCAATGTTGGTCCTTTTTATACACCGTACAATTAAGCAGTACATGTTGATCCGTGGGTCGTGTGGTTGGTGGTGGGAGAAAGAGGGGAAGGGACGTGCATCTGCCTTTTGATTTGTAAAACCCCAAGTTGTAAAGCATTCATTTCACATATTTTTACTTCATTTTAAGGTAATCAATAATATTACCTTAGGTGAAAGTAACAGAATATCATTGGATAATCATTAATATTAAAACATAAATTGCTGTTGCATCTGATCTGTGGGCCTCCTTATTACCCACAGACATTTATTGTATTTCATAATATTAAACATATATTTCAATAGATTGAAATTTTCTAAATCATACGCATTAAAAATATTTTCAGTTTTTTTAAACTATTTCTATATTTACAATTATAAATAGATATGGTAATGCGCATGTTTTAATGTAAGTAATATTTATTCTATGCTGTGCATTTTTGTCATATTACTGTTTTTTAATTTGTTAATGGGTCGCGTTTCTGTAGTGAATTTAACATAAAAGTTAATTGACAGTGGCTGGTTTACACACGGAGAATATTATGCCTCAAGCGTCTCAATTATTGCTGGGTAGTTGTGTGGCCAGCAAATCAGCGAAAGGATTGCATTGAATTAGATAAAATAACAGCTTTATTTTGCCAGAACATTATAAACTTTAAAGCACTCTTCAAAGTATTTTTTATTTTAAAATTTCAAACATCTACATCACATATATTCACCCTAACACATTAAAAGAATGTAAACATTCTACATTAATATAATTTTAAAAATAATACACCAATCATCAATGATGAACTTAAATCTAAGAATTGTTTTTTTAATTAAACTAATTTTCGAAATATGATCAGGGACCAGGAATGTATACACGTATAGGCCTTCTAATTCCATACTAACTGCTGAATTACATCTACCCCATTTATACTATAAGATAACCAGCAAAATATTTTTCTCCTACAATTATAAATACGGAATGAAATGAAAAATAAAAGTTTGTACATTTTTATAATAAATCTGCCATAAAAAATTTAATTATAACTATGTGATATTGAAGGGATTTGAATTCACTAAAAGCTAAAAAATAAACAATTATACCAAGTTTATACAAATAATGTCTTAACATGTCAATTTATTGTGGACAAAATATCTTGAGCTCATCTTGTAAGCTATTATTAGTTCTCAGGTACTGCACTTAATTGTAAAGTTTTAAAATTTATTCCTTTTTCCTCAATTTTTTATAAATATAAGTGCGCACAAATTTTATTATTTTATTAAATTCGCCTATTCTTAGGTCATTGGCACCTTTAAAAATTTTAAGAATACAGAGGGCCAATGCGCAATACTGTTTCTTATGTTACCCCTTTTTATTGGCCCTTTAATTTGTAAATATCGAATTTAACATGTGATTGTTAGTCTTTCACTATTTTAGCCTATATTGGTTACGGTTTGTATTTTATTTAAACAATCATACAAGAATTTACTTCCTCAAATTACATATTAAATGTTTCTTTGCAAAAAACCACTGAGCACTAATTTAAAGTTACTGAATTTGGGAAGAAATATTTTGGTATTACACAATGAGATATTACACAAGCATATCTCCATATAGCATAATATAAAACCATAAAATATAGCTCAGGTCTGTTCACACTCTACATTCACAGATGGTAAAACCAACTCTGCTTTAAAAGATGGTACATAAAAGCAACATAGATCTTTTCCACATTCTAATTCTGTATAATTCTGTATTAAACATATCGGAGTTAGTTAATAGTATACGAGGGTGGTCTGAAAAGTTTGCTTTCTGAACGTGAAGATGGAAGGTTCGTTAACAAAAGCTACTGAATTTCGTCTGTTGACAGTTTACTAAAAAAAGTTTTAGCTATTTTCGACGTGGCCGTTTTTATGTAACAGTCGAGTCAGTTGATGGGAGTGTTTTTGTGATATGGACACGATTATCGTGCTGCCATTAACTATTTGTGTTTGAAAGGCAATACGCCTTATTAAATCAAAAATGAGTTGGATTCTGTGTATGGAAACTCTGCAACAATCATTTTAACTCAGTGAAATTTTGGGCTGCTTCATTTAAAAATAGCCATAAGATCTTGAGGGGACGATGAACGTTCGGGACGTCCAAAAACTGCAACTACGCAAGAAATCATCGACAGAGTTAACCAAATGGTGCTAGACGACCACCGAATTTAAAATGAAAAATATATCAACATTTAGGCATGAGAAAGTTTGTCCGCGCGTTTAATGTCGCGTTTGCTCACGTTAGACCATAAAGGTTCGAGGATGAACATTTCCAGCGCTCTTCTGGCGCAGTTTTAGGTAAAATAAATCCAAATGCGCTGATTAATTACTGTAGATAAAACTTGACTACAACCCTTATACACCCGAAAAGAATTACAAAAGGGGAACAGAGTCAAAAAAAAGAAAAAAATTGCTGCTTCTTTGGTTAGGAAAGACATGACGACTGTTTATGCGATATTAATAGAATTAATTTTAATAGATTAGCTTCAAAAAGGAAAACCATTACAGGAGCATACTATCCATCATTACTTGACAAGGTAAAGGTAGACATTTTTTTAAGGAAACGCCCACATTTGTAGAAAAAGAATATAATGTTTCACCAAGGCTACAGAACCTTCTCGTCCCTTAGCGGTTATAATGGCGAAAATCTATGAATGACGGGTTTAACTGCTTAACCATCCGTCTTACCAGATCCAGTCCCAAGCGAATTCTTTTCGTTCCTTCATCTCAAAATTGCGCTCAGAGGATAATGTGATCGTCAAATGGAGAGGCAATCACCTTCGTGAACAATTATTTTTCAGAGAAATATTCCGAGTACAATTTTTACGGGTTACAGAGATGGTAATCGCTGATATAAGTGTGTAGAGTGACAAGGAGACTATGATCCTTTGATTTTTTTATTTCACAAATTATGTCATGTTTGTTAGGTCAGAAGGCAGAAGTGTATTCGGTCTTCATTAAAATTTATTGTTTTACATTTTATTTACCCTATACTTTACATAGAAGTTTAGCAGAGACATATTGACTAAGTATTCTCATGCTTATTGACTAAGACCATCATTCCATATCAGCCGTAAGTAAATATTTGTGGTGGTTTGTTGGACATAACCTCTGTGTACTCGCTACAAACTTCACATGAGGTAACAACCGGTCTGTTCGTTTCGACCTTGGAGGAAGCTAGAGCCAAGTAGGACATCTCCACCGGCACTATCAACTGGTCTCGTAGCTCAGGCGGCTAACAAGTGACGCTGCTGTCTGCGATTGACGGCGGCACCAGTTCGAATACCATTCACCCGAATAAACTTTTTGCTTCTTCTAAACTGCAATAAAATTATATATTGTTTTATAATTATTTTAATCTCATTATTATTAATTTTAAAACATTCATTTAATTGTTGTTTATATATTGTATTTATACTGTTAATATTGTATTTTTGTGTATGTATTAAATATATTTTTATTGTAAAAATTAGCCTACTATTATTTGTTGATTTATCAGGTCTGAATTAATGTAAGAATTATGTATATACTTTGTTAAGGTAAAATAATATAATTTATCCGTATCTAGTTTACTGTCTTAATTAATTGTTATATTTATTATGTAAACTTGTTCAAATTATTCTCTCTAGGATAAGTATCCTGTATGTATCTTTGACTACTTGTAATTATTCTTTACTTGTGTTTATTTGTTGTTGTTTTATATGTTTTTATGTTAGCTTACTATTATTTATTATCTATCCATTAACGTGTGCCCGGTTCTGTCATTTGCCATAATGGTTTTAACTAGAACACAGATGCAAAATAAGATTGGTAGTGATCTATCTGACCGGTAAAAAGCGGCCGCTGCCTTGTATTACGGCTGGCAGCGTTTTGCGCCTGGAATATTTGAAGGCAACTCTAACATCTTTAACTGCATGCGGTACTTGTATCCAGGGTTTTGAAGGCACTGTACAATTTAAACTTATCACTAACTCTAGTTAAAACTCTACCAACAGTGAGTCATCGGTTAGATTTGTGATTTGTTTCAAAAATGGTTCTTAACCAGGGCTAAAACTAAATCTCACATTCTGTCCATTGATGAAATTCTTAAAGACACTTTGAATCTTGATGATGTATCTGAGACTTTGGTTACTGATCTATGCATGGTTTTAAATAAACTAGAAAGTTAATTAACCCCTGAGATTGAACTGGACGATTTGGAATCAAACTGTTGCACGGTTGATAACTTCTCTGAGTGATGCCGTGACTCGAGGCTCCAGCCTCCAAACATGCTGCTGGAACACCTGCCAGCGTGAGACAGCCCAACTTGAGTCCAAATATCAGGATGAAAAAAAACTCGAAGAATCTCGGACTTCAATGACTCGATAACGGCACAGGATGTAGTTAAAAGAAGAAAAAGACTCTTTAGCTCATGAAAATAGTTGCCTGAAATCTAGAATTAGTAAACTTAAGGATGAAATTAGTTTAATGGAAAGCCAAAGTAATACTGTACAAAGGTTACTATCTGAGAAGGAGAAGTTTTTATCTCGAATCTTGAAAATCAAATTGAGCGGCATCAGAGGCAAAATGTCGAATTAATATCTGTTAATAGTAAATTGGCAGCTCAGTTGCGAGATGCAGAGGAAAAATCTTGGCATAACAGTAAGCTGGCTAGAAGATAAAAATTATTGATTCCTATTTCGAATCCTTTGCTGACAAACAGACGAGTAAAGATTCGGGAAACTCTCTTTTCGGTCCATCTGTTACGCAATTTGTTAAGTTGGGTGATTCTGGTGATGTTTTGCCAATTCTAGAGGAATTATCATTTTATAACTCTAAATATGCGTTTTTTTGTGTAGGCAATAACCTTGATAAAATTAAAAGTGATTCTGGTGATCACTGGAGTTTACTATTCGTAGACTTGTTTGTAAAGCAGGCATTCCATTTTGATTCGCTTGGCAAACACAATTCTCTTAAGTGCGAACATTTTGATCGAGAGACTGAATGCTGGACTTACTCTTGTTGAGGTGGATTTGTGCAAAACAAAACAACAACAACTATGAGTGTGGCTTGAATGTCTTGATGTATACTAAATTGGTTAATGAAGCTTACTGTAATAAGATGTTGCAGATACCGTTTCTTGATTGGTACACTGATGTGATATTACATGTAAAATTCTGATTTAAGTGAGGTTTGTTCTTCAAGTAGCTTGATGGTGTGTCCGCCAACTGATCAACCTGATCTCATGAAAGTACAGCTTAAAACCAGCTTCCCTTGGAGGCTGGAGGGGAGCAGTCAGATGAGTTAGGTTTGGGTAACTGTCCAAACTTCAAGTAAAATTCACCCCAGTACCTCTCTTGATGTCTCTTTTGAGCACAAATAATCCTTACTCCATCCTCTCTTTCCCTTGACGAATCTGAACCTCCTTGTGAGGTGGTAGGGGTAACTCCAAGAGTAAGTGGAGATTTTTTGGTAGTCCAATAAGATTGCACAACTCCTCCTAGTCACCTTAAGAGACACAAGACTTCTAGGTCAAACAAATGTGCTGATAGTAGAACAAATGTAATCAGTACGGAAGTGTTAAGCTTAACACCAGAATATTGCGATGAGGAAAAATTGTCTCTCCTTCTGTTTCTGTAAGACGTCCAAGAAGGAAAATTAGGTTGTTAACTGACAGTCATGGTAAACTGCTAAGTAACTTGTTACAAGAAAAATGTAAAAGTGGTTCTGATGTACTTTCTTTTGTCAGACCTGGTGCTAAGTTGGATCATGTTGTACATGATATAGATGATGTATCTAGTGATTTATGTAAAAATGATTATTTGATAATTTTTGGTGGGACCAATGATGTAAACTCTGGACACTGTAGTATTGAAGATTTATTGAACTCATTTACCAGATTATTAACATCGACTAGCAACACAAACGTGATTGTGGTTGGCCTTCCTTATAGACGGGATAGGCCTGATCTAAATAGTTTGATTTCTAAGATTAATATGACAATTTTTCAAATCGTTTCACAGTTTGTTCATGCCCATTTCCTGTCACTCAGCTCAGTATTCAAGCCTCAACTCAACTTTACACCAAATTTGGCCTCCATCTTAACATTTCAGGGAAGAGGAGGATAGCTAGTCTCCTTTTTAACATGATGCCTGTTGATTGTAGCTCCCAAACCTCTCCTATTCCTGTCTTAATTAACCGAGATCTCTCATATAACTATATGTCCGAATCACTCCCAGTTATGTCGGATACAGTGCCGAAAAAGACACCTATCCTCCTAAGAATGACTGTTTTTTGAGGGCTGTTTGCCGAGAATGGATAGTGTTTTAATGAATGGTAATTGTTCTTTGGTGGGCAGGCCTCTATTACTCGAAGTCTCCGAGTTATCCATCAGAATGTGCAGGGTGCCAAGGCAAAAATGCCTCAAATTGAAGTTTTACTTGATCTGTACTCCCCAGATTTGCTTTGTATCTCTGAGCATTTTTTTAATAAAGCGGACCTAGACTCTTTCAGCATGCCTGGCTACTGTATTGCTTCGGGGGTACTGTCGTTCTATCTTAAAAAGAGGAGGCGTTTGT
The DNA here is from genome assembly GCF_021130785.1 of Homalodisca vitripennis. Classification (NCBI taxonomy): domain Eukaryota; kingdom Metazoa; phylum Arthropoda; class Insecta; order Hemiptera; family Cicadellidae; genus Homalodisca; species Homalodisca vitripennis. Next base: position 30,511 of record NW_025778830.1, on the reverse strand, counting down.
ATTTTAGTTAAGGAACTACTTAAGTTTTATGAAATTGATATGTCTGAGGTTCTCGATTGAGGGTGTTTGTGAGTTGTGTGGTGGTGTTAGAGTTGAGTCTGAAGCAAATAGTATTATTTTTATATGTGTCTATAGACCACCTAATCAGAGCATTTCTGAAATAAATGATTTTTTTCTATCGATTCAGCATTGCTTGGAAACCTGTATCCATCTTGACAGATGGATTGTTTTGTCTGGTGATTTCAATATAGATTTTTCCACCATTAGTCAGTCATCTAAAATTTTTATTTTCGATCTGATGAATTCGTTCGGCTTGGTGAGCACAATAGACACTTTCACTCGAGAATTTAATGGTTTCCAGTTCACTCATTGACAACATATTTAGCAATATTCCAAAGAATATGTTTTCACCACCTCAGGTTCTAATTACTGGAATTTCCGATCATCATCATGCGCAAAGATTGGAGACATTGCCTCAATTTGTTCCTTCAACCCACAATATTATTAAATTTACATTCAAGCGGTGCTTCACCCCGGACGGCATTCGGGTCTTGAGGAGTCTTCTGGAGGGGTGAATCAATGGCATGAGCTTTTTGGAGCCGCTGATGTTGATGAAATGTTTGACTCATTTCTTGCAATTTTGTCATTTTATATTGATTGTGTTTTTCCTACAAAAAAGATTAAGTTCGGTACATGGGGCACTCAGATGAGGATTCCTTTGGATGAAGATCAAAAAAAAACTTCATAATCGCCTTATTGTTTCTCTACTCTCGCTGTCTAAGCATCTTGACTCTTCTTCATCCTTTGAGAGTTTCTTTTTATTCAAACCAAGAAGGGAGTTTAGGAATCGCATCCATTCCGCCAAAGCGAAAAAATAAAAGTATTGACCTACATCAGCGGGGCTCAGAATAAACAGCGAGCTGCTTGGAATGTGGTTAAGGATCTCATTCCTGATAAGAAAGCTAATGCCTTCACACATATTACGCTTAATGACGAGAATGGCGATATGATGAACAATCCTAGGATGATTTCAGAGAAATTCAACATCCATTTTGCAGAAATAAGCCAGAGTTTTTGAGAGATTTCTGAGGGTAAATTCTTCATGTTGTTCCTCCTGGATCATTGTCTTTCATCGAGTATGAGTTTCCTCTATATTTTTTGCTCCAACTGATAAGAATGAAATCATCTCAGTCGTAAAGTCCTTGAAAACAAGCAATTCAGCAGGATTTGATGGAGTTTCATCCAGGATTTTTGTTGAGCTGTATAGATATATTGGCTGATCCTCTTGCACAGATTGCGAACTCGTCATTTGAATCTGGGAAGTTCCCATCACACTTGAAGCTCTTCAATTGTAAAAACCTATATTTAAGAAAAAAGGAAGTCCAAATGAACTTAGCAATTACCGCCCCATTTCGATCCTTTCTACATTTTCAAAAGTTCTTGAAAGGCTTGTGCTGACCAGACTTTCCAATTACCTGTCTGTCCAATGGAATTTTACATGACCATCAATATGGCTTTCGTGAGGGGTTGTCTACAGTCAATGCAATTTTTAGTCTTCTAACTGAAGTATCAAACTCATTGGATAACAGGAATCACGTGTTTGGCCTATTTTTGGATCTTACGAAGGCTTTCGACGTTGTGGATCACGGGTTGTTGCTCAGAAAAACTTGAAAACTTGGGTATTAGAGGGAAAGCTTTTGATTGGATTGCTTCTTATCTCCTGAACCGTAGACAGATTGTTGAAATTCCTTTTATTGATGATACAGGGGTGCTTAAGAAAACAATTTTCTGAGGAGCGAGAAGTACGCACTGGAGTTCCCCAAGGCACCGTACTTTGGTCCTTTATTATTTTTACTATTCATAAATGACATCCATCGAAGCGTGAAAGGTTTCCAAGTTGTTTTTGTTTGCTGATGATACCTCTTTTGGTCATCTCTGGTTGCAATCGAGCCGAGCTTGAAATCCAAACCTTTGTTCAGGCCAGTAATTTGCTGCAGTGGTTGGGTGAAAAACTCCCTGTTTGTAAATACATCTAAAAACCAATTTTCTTGATTTTGGAATTAGAAAGTCCTGCTAAAACGTTGATTGAATCTCAAAACATTATGATTGGAGAGTCAGAAATGTGTCCTTCTATTGAATGTTAATTTATCTTGGAATTGTTTTTGGATGATCAGCTAAACTTTTTTTAGTCACATTGATAAAGTCACGAAAAAACTAAGCAGCTGCATATTTTTGATGTATAGACTATCCTGTTTTGCTAGTGAGGAAATTCTTTTGCTTACTTACTATGGCTGTTTTTATCCTTACCTTTGCTATGGAGTCTCTATATGGGGATAACGAGAGTAAGAAAACTCAATATGTGTTTCGTCTCCAGAAAAGAGCTATACGGATTATTTTCAAGTTGAGTCGTTCCCAGTCTTGTAGAGGTTACTTTCGAAGTAATAATATCCTTACGTTCCCATCCAATTTATATTCCTTCAGTGTCTTTCTTTTTACAAAAAAGTATCCCCACCTTTTTTTCAGTCAACGTTAATCCAGCCCATAATTACTCCTTAAGAAAAAGAAACAACCTAATCCTAAACCCTGCCATAAAACATCTTTTTTTGGAAAAACAAAGTCTTTACTCCTGCATCCGCCTTTTTAAACTCTTTGCCATCCTGCTTGAAAATTGTTGTGGACGATAGGGAATTTCAAAATCGTCGTCTGAAAAAATTTCTTTATTTCGAGAGAATATTACAGTGTCCGGGAATACGTTGAGGATAATAAATTGTAGATCACTCCTGTTATATTGATTTGGTCTTGTTGTGCTTGATCTGTCAGTAGTCTATACTTTAAGTTAGGATATTATAATTTTCTTGACGAATGCCTATGCATGTTATGTTTTTTGGCAATAAAATGAATTGATTGATTGATTGATTGATTGATTGATTGATTGATTGATAGGTCGGAAACTTTTTCAGACCACTCTCGTAGATATAAATCATTAATTAATGGGCTTTTAAGACCTACATACATTGAATGTAGAAAATATTTGTCAAGTTCATAAATTAGGACCAAAAAAAAAACGGATGGATATCAAAATTTTATTTTTGTACGTAATTTAGAACTTTAGGAAAGGGACAAATATATTTTCATAAATAATTACTTTTTTAAAGTTATACAACCTTCGGTTACATCCTCACAGAACAACCGCATTCAAACGTTTGCCATCCGAGGTTGGTGTTAAGCTGATCAACAAGCTCCCTGATGAAATCAAAAATTTGAATGAACCAACAAAATTTAAAGCTCGATTGAGACACTTTTTGGTGTCGAGGGTGTTTTACTCAGTGGAAGAGTTCATGATTGAGCCGCTGGGATGAAATTTAAAGTAATTGGATCATCCTCTATTTCTGGTGGTAAAATTTAGAAGATTTTAAAACGTATGGCTGTAAGTATGAGTCCTAGGAATGAATGTGGACCTGTGTAAGAACGGGTATGAATGAGTGCAATTTTAAAATAGATGTACATATTTCAAAATAATCTAATTTGACGATTGTATGCAATTTTTTATAATTGTTGACACAACAATAAAAAGTATTATTATTATTATTATTATTATCTTAAAAATGTCTTATATTTAAATCAAATATCATTTAAGAATTTTATTATGAATAAAATAAAAATATTCCTACAAGCCACTTTTCTAGCACGTACGGTAAAATTTATTATCCTTATTATCAATGATTTTTTAGGCCTAGATATAACATGAAGGTATTAATAATATTATAAATGGAAAATTGCTTATGTTTGTTTGTTTTGCTTTCACGCTTTAACTATTTTTAACCCCATTGTACTGCAATTTTACGTAGACATTCTTAGGTTCCTTGGATGAGTATATGCATATTCTTATTTCGAAAATCTCTTCGGGCTACGCCCTACTGGTCTATAAAAATAGCTAAAAATTCCATTTTCCGTCTCTACAGTTTACAAAAATTAGATTAATTAAAAGAGCCTCTTAAATTTCAACTGTGGTAAAAATATTATAGGTGCGAAATTTTGCAACATTGATTATTTTATGATTATCATTATAAAATTTCTTTGTGTTAGGGAACCGCCCCAAATAGAGAATGGCGTGAAAGTATCGATAAAAAGGTTTAAAAATATATATTGTTTTTTAATACATATCAACGTTTTTACACACCTAATGCTTAAGCCGAATAAGGCTGCTTTACTCATATGTGCATTGCACTTGATTAGGGGGTCTAGCCTAATAAGCTAGCCTAATAAGCCCTCCCCCCCAATTCTTTCACATTCATGATAACCAATTCAAGATATTTTTATTCGATTTAAACACTACACGACACAGTAAGAGTTAACAGCTAAATATACTCTTATGAGATAAATATAGAAGAGGTTTCCAATGTTGCTTGATTTTGAAACTTCAACGAAGCGCCTTAGTTTTCCGTATATAGTTGTTTTAATTAAATCAAAATTTTTCCTGAAAAATAATATCACTTACAAAGTAATATGTGTTTTGTTATGGTTAATGTTAGCAAAAACAATACGAATATTGTCCTATTTGTGTTATATTTTTACTTAATAATTTTAAGGTTAATAACATGATGTTAACAAAAATATAAAAAATGTTTAACGTATTTAAAATGAGAAATGAAAAATAATAAAATTGTTTCAGCTTTAAAGAATTTCCTTAAGATGTGAACCTGGAAAATCAGCGATAAGATAGATGGTCGCTTAAACATTGCTTTGCGGATACCAATCCAAGAATAAATGGCAGATTTTCCAAATAAACCTATATAGAGCACATATAGTAAATATTGTACCAGTTTATGAACGAATTGAAGATTACTCCATATAAGGAAAAATATCATATGGGAAATCCACCGCTCTTTCCCAGGAAAGGAAGCATCGCTATCAAATTGCTCCTAATCTCTGTTATGTATATACGCATGGATAAACACTCAGTAAATCGCGTTAAATTACTGATTCCGTCCTAGAGTTTAGAATATTTGGGGTACGGTCCAATAAGCGGACCCGGTTTTTTATATAACGAAGAATATAATCATCGATACCTAATATTTCGCATATCGAATCATAGACTAATCAATCGATATAAAAGTAATAAACAATCATATGTTTAAATTAAAATGTGAATTTAATGATAACAAATAATAAATGAACATAACCAAAATCAGGGAAACTCATAACTTTAACTAAATGAAACAGAACGAAAACGTTTTTAATACTAAAGTTGTGTCCACCATTACCTTCTTTTTTTGCATCTGAAGACGACCATGTTAGCTCCTCTGACAGTTACATTTGTTACCTTTCCACAAATATCACATAATGGATTCTTAGGTACTAACCCAACATCCATGAAGCCATAAAAAACATATTTTATCGTCTTTTAAAGCAATTTCGTGAAGCTTCCTAAGATTGACGGCCATTTTAATACACAATGTTACGTGAAATTTAAAATATTACCTTAATTGTATTATTTGAAAGTGTTTACAGCTGTTCATCATAGATTATTTAAGTTTTTAAAAATAATTCATCAGTATCGATTGATTATATCGATGGTTATGATTAAGTAATATCGTTTGCCAATTTTCGATATAAAAAACCGGGTCCGCTTATTGGACCCTACCCAATATTTGTTTGCACTAATTCTGGTGCATAAATCTATAAAGCAAGGCGGTTTCTTAAAAGTGTGGTCACAAAGTTCTGTGTCTGATAGTACTTTATGATCCCTAACCAAACAGGTCCTATAAGGAACTGAGACCTATTTGATTGTATTTAAACTCTGTCAACATTTAAACGCTACGGGACACCCAATGCACAATACTGTTTCTTATTTACCATTAAATGTTAAATACATACTGTAACTTTTGATGTTAACCTTTCACTGAACCCATTTCGTTTATTAATTAACTGCATGTTATCCAACGATCATACTTGAATTTCCTTTCTCCAAATAAACATATAAATGTTTCCGTCTTATTGCAAGAAACCACTATATTACTAATTTAAAGTTACTAAACACGGGAGGAAGTAATTTCCTCAATACATAATGAGTTACATCAAATCATAGATACGAGCTTTTCACATATTACCTCAATATAAGTCGTAAGGGAATAAGTTAAATAATATAGGAATACAGCAATATTACAGGATGTTTTACGATTAATATATGTGTAAATGAGAAAATGTGTGTGATGAAGTCCACATTAAACGGCCGATGCCGATGATAAAAAAGTGAATTTTGTACTGTACGTAGATAAATAGTAACTTCAGGACGTGACATTTCTTAATTTTCATGATTTTAGAAAATTAAATTTGTTAAGATTAAATATAGCTTTAAAATGTTTTTACAAAATATATAAATAGTTAAAAAATGTTTTATAAATAAATTCCTGACATTTTCTTTAGCCAGACTACTATGCACCTACTTTAAAAATTCATATCTTTATCATTAACAGTTTTTAGTTTCTGGTTATGAGATGAATCTAAACAATTTTTTGTAATACCCAAAATTGCAGTCATTAGGAATAATCAAAAAGTCAACCTTAAAGATCGGCTGCCAACACAGAGTTAAGTGGGCGCGAGCGTTAGTTATTGAAGTGTTTTAGAAAAACTCATGAATGAATCCCTGACCAAGTGCAGGAGGTGCTGACCATGGTCACGGCACGCAGGACAAGAGTACTATTGTCGCGTCGTAGTGGTAGTAAGAGTACTATTGGTCAACGGGGGCGGATGTTCATTCTTTGCCATTCGACTGCTCGTTCTCTCTCGCCCACTCCGCCCCGTTTTTTTGACAGAAGACTGGAAGCGAGTTTTCCTCGGTATCCTGCACCTGCACTGAATGCACTGTTTGCTCTGATCGCAGAGCTGAAAAACTGTGCACTGAGCACCGAAGTAATAGAACCTGAATCTGTCATGCAGTGATGAATATACCGAGCCAGCACCGCAGTGGTCATCTATGCATTAGGTTCAAGATGAAACCTAACCTATACTTCAGATTGAGAGCAAGCAAAGTAATTTCCTTCCTCTTTTCAATCAGCTTTCATTGTGCCCTCTCATGAATGACGTGGTAGGTAAAGTCAATCAATACATTAGAACAGCGTTACATAACATATAATCGCAATGAGTATTGGAATCTTTTTACGATGTAAATGACACTGTAGACAGGAAAAAGTGCGTTAGCTGAATGATGAAGTAGTTTAATATCTACGCATGTCTATATTTTAACTGTAACTAGGATTTTAGTCCAATGTAAATTTTCATGATAGGCAGGAGTTTGGAATATGAATTGCTTTATGACAGATTTTTGATTATATTGCTATCTAATTAGCCAATTGGAATGGAACATCATGTAAGGTTGATATTATGTTTAGGCCAACGGTTTCAATGGTTGAATGTTCTGAGTGGCACGTTTATTATCTAGAAAGCGATAGCCTTGAGTTATAAATATCAGGGAACCGCTCCAGAGAGAACAGCTAAATAAGACAATACTCTTGAATTGAAGACGATAACGCAATTATAATATCTTAACAGTGCATATTATTAAAAAGAGTATTATAAAAATGTGTTTCTAACTGTGTGGTATTTGTTAAAACCTTTCGAGCAAAATAAAGAGTTTCACAAAGAAATGCTAATTTTCCACAATATAAAATTTCTTTGATACATAAAAAAATCATTGTAGTGTGTTGATGAGATTTAAAATGAATTTAGACATACTAGTATGCACATGGGGGCAATTTGCCAGGCCAAAATATTATTTTTGAAAATGTTGAATTTATTGTTAATTAAATAAATTTATCCCTTTCCTAAAAATATCACAGCTAACAGCTAAGCATTTCACGAAACAAATATTTACTTTGTGTATGTTGATAACTTCTTCTTTAGTTATACATTTATTTTGTGAATATCCTCCACAAATAATTAACCTCAATAGAAAAAATGAGGTATATTTAATCTATAGTGTACAATTTTGTATACAAGTTTTGTGCGCAATACGAAACAAAGATATTAGTGTTATTACCACTCTCTGGCTAGTGCCCTAAAAACCAAACTCTATAGAGTGACACAGACCATCATGAAACTCGGTGTTCCTCAAATAGATATGAAGCTTCATGCACAATTTCAAGTCAAAAGCACATTTAGTTATCGGAATGTCGTTCGGAAAGACAGACAGAGAATCATAAATTAAAGTTTTTCTAGCCCCTCGAGTTACAGGCTTCACTAATTTTGAACCAATAGCACTAACACTATTCATTAATTTAATAAATTTCTAAGGTTTTAAATTTATTTGAACTAAATTTTTGAATTGTACATAAACAAAGTTTACATTTAAATAAAATCATCTAGCACTAACCCCATCCTTTAAAGCAGAAATGTGTGTCTTTCCGTTTGTATCTCGGGGAGATCTATAAAACGGTAAATTAAAAATGTGGGAGGTGTTATACAATTATATTTAGTATTATTGCCAGATTTAGGAACTACATTGGCTTTTTGCATCAATAAAAAAGGTCATGGATGTATTTAAAATATAAAACTATAGACTTTAATAGATGATCTACGAGTTTCTTCCACTCCGGAAGCCAAACCGATATGAACCTCTGGAAATTCGTCTAGGAGTCGTCCCGAAACTCTTCTTTTGCCGCCGAGTCTCGGTTAAACAATATAATAATATTTCATATTACTCTATATTTAATTCTTATAAAACATTTATCAAAGGTTTTAAATTCAATCCCATCCTTCCCCATCAAAAACATTACCATACCTTTGCTGGCTTTTTTATTAAGGACATTTTAATAAATCATTATTAACCAGTTTTCCGTAAACAAATTTCTCAATAAATATTATACATCTCGTCACTTTACCAGGAAAAGTTAAATTTTTTTCTTTGGCGCCCCAGTGCAGGGACAGTGTCAATATTAGCACTATCAACAAAACATTTAACTGTATTCTAGATTTAATGGAACTTTACAGTATAAAACATGTAAACAATAAAAACTCAAACCACGAAATTCCTTTATATGTAGCTAGAATCGCGGTTTGACTTGGGATAATCACATCGACCACGCTTGTGCAGAAATTGCATCAGAAATTTTTGCTCTTCGCAACTTGGCACAGTAATTGCTCCATCGGAGTCTTGAAAACGGCATATTTTTGCATAATCTATCCTCATGCTAAGGTATGGAATTAAACTCTGGGTAGCTGTGCAAAACACAAGTTGGAACGGGGTCTTCATTCTCCAAAAAAAAGAACTGTGAGAATTGATTTTTGGTTTTGATAGCCAGAGAGTCATGCAAAAGATGCTTTTAGGGAAGTCGGGTTACTGACTCTGTCCTGTTTCTATTCTCAAGGCGATCCTTTACTCCAGATCAAAGTGGCGCTTTGTTGGAAGTGGGGGGGGTTTCACCATCATGGCAGTAGAGGTAACTTGATAACTTTTCGAGTCCAACAACACAGAAGAAATGCTTTAAGAAATTTGCCTTCTCAAGTTGGTGTCGGACTAATAACAGCCTCCCTGAAGGTATTAAACAACTAAATTTAAAGATCAGTTCAAAACTATTTTGGTGCCAGAGGCATTTTACTCTGTTGACGAGTTTACGATGAATCGCTGAGAGCACAAAAAAGTCACAAAATAGTTTTGTCACACCTGTAAAACATTAATAAAAATAATAATAATAATCTCTTTATTGCAATATTAATAACAATTTTTTACATCGTATCGCAATAGCCAGTAGTTAAAGTAAATTTACACGATTTTATCTAACACATTAACGCAACCTCATATTCACAATTCACACAATCATTCAAGACACAATCGCATTGACCTCAGATCCAGCACTCTCAAATATCCCAGTGGCTTATCATGAATTTATCAACAGAGCAGAAAGCCTTGGACACCAAAAAGGAGATTGAGACGCGTTTTTTAAATCGATTTTGATTATTGGAAATTTTGATTTCTTCAGAGAGCCCTGTTGATTAATCTGACACACCAACTTCTTTTGCGGTAGATGGTGCGCTAATGTCAATCTGCGTTGATGAGTTTCGAAAGTTAATTATCCCTGCCTCTAGTGTCGATATTGACCGTTTCCTGCCACGAATCAAGATGCACCTTGATCTGCAGTACATGATCACCTCAAAAATATAAGAGACAGGGCAAAGCCAGCAATCTCAACTCTCTGAAATATTCCCTACACGACTCTCTGTAATTCAAATTTTCAATGATTCTGTACAGCTTTTTTTCTGAAGTCTAAAGACGCGCTCCATTTTGTTTTTTGCACAACTTCCCCAAAAGTCTATATTCCATACGCAAAATGAAGATGGATTAGTTGCCATAGTAGACCATTCTTAAAACTTCTGGGGGGAAAAATTTGGCTAGATTGCGCCGAGCATAAATAGTTGCCCCTCGGTTCGGGCCGGCATAGGTCGATTCAGAAGCCTGGTTCCTGGAAGGACTGCAATTGTTTAAGTTTATCTTCTGTGTGAACAGAGCCCTTTCATAGTCCCGGGAGTTTAATATGGAAGTGACGGTCATTAGATACCGTCCAATATCTTTTATAGTTATAACAAGAGAATAGCTTCTGAGTGGTTAGTAGGTGTTCACATTATGTTCGATTGATTTCGGTTTATTGAAAAAACTTATCTGGCAATTCTTTCACCGTTCTTTATTTTAGAGGAATTAGTGATTTTAGTTCATCCTGCACCAGTTTGTGTGAATTGCCAAACCTAGGAAGGATGCGTTAGATTTAAAAAAAAGATTTGCATTTACCGTGTTAGGAAAAATAATTTCCGTTTTATCAAGATCCATTTTTGCACATATTTAATTGTAATCGAGATTTGTAGTAGTATTTGGATAATATATAACTAAAAATGTAGTTATCTCAAATAAATATTTTCTCCACGTGAAAACGAATTGTTTTTAACACTAAATATTAAACTTTGAATAAAATCACTATTTACAAATAGTTTAAAAGATTTTACCAATGTGTGAATTCCTATATTTTAAAAATTATTAGAATAAAAAGTACCAACTATGCCTACCCTCGAATAGCAATGAATTTTCTACAATTTGCGAGCGGATGTGACAAGTCTATCATTAAAACATGTGACATTTGAGTCAAACAGCAAGAAGAAGTAAATTAATTCTTGATTTGCTCATCATTTTTAATTCTTCATGCTCAGTTCATGATTCTTAAACCTTTTATCACCGGGTAAAAAATATACATGATTATTAAGCATACATTCAGTATAACTACGTACCTGACTGAGCAAGTACAAAAAAAAACGAGGCGATCACAACATACGTAATTACTGGCAGCTGCCGTCTTATTGTCGTCCTGGTAGATCCGAAAGATCCCAGTCGGAAAGACAAATTTTAAATTGCCTCAGTTATCTATCTAGTAGTTGTATACATAAATGATCGGAAGATGCGGCTTTGCTATCATCTGTTCAGTAAAGAATGACCATCAGTGCACTTTGCTATATCAGTTTGGTCGGCCATAAACTTACCGTCATTAAAATTCTGACTACCGCCCGCAAATTATATAAACACCATGGTTTTGATATGAAAAGGGGTTTTTTGGTTATAGTTTAAGGGGAATTTATTTTTCATAAGGTTTTCAATTGTGATATCAATGCAGCAGAGTACGGTAGCCCGACCTAGTTGTAGTGTTATTAGCGCATTCGTTGCCGGACCTTAAAACTTTGAAGTAAATAATAGCGCAAAATCAATTCTCCTCTGTGACCGCTGCATCGTTTACTAATACAATCGTTCTTCTCTGTACCGAATTTCCTCCTTATTCTGTTTCATAAGATCCTTGTATTGATTGGTCACCTATGTGGACGGACAGGATACGACTAGTAAGGGTCTCTTAAGAAATACAATTGGCATGCAAGGCAAAATCTGCAAGGCCACATGGGCAAAATCTGACTCAGATGCGTGGCCGGAAGCCAAACTAGCATTACTTCTTAAAGCAATGAAGTTATTTAGATGCAAATATAAATTAATGACAAAACTGAAGGCTCTTTAATATATTTTTTCTAAAAGAGGGATTGATACCCGATAAAAGCGACCTTTGAAGAAAGTAGCCGCGTTAAGTTTGCCCAGATATTTTATTTCAATAAGACAGTAGATATGTTTAAAAATTAGCCTTCATATGAGATGCATTACAGTCTATTTGAACATATTAACGAAAAGAGGAAGGCTTTTTCCAGTTTGGAATGCCTATTCTATTAAATTTGCGTTCTTGAAATACTGATCTGGGAACAACCATCCTACGATAAACAAACTATAAAGCTAAACGTGGCAGCAGTAGTTTCAAACTGAGGCATCGCCAGGTTGATCTCATTTCGTGGAAATGTAGACTAACAACGTGGGCTGATTTGTGCATGTACTTTTTATATCAATGGTTTGAATTTTAATGAGAGTGCGTTTGTGGTTTATATCAACCAAAATGCCAAAAGCGCTGATGGTCAGTTACAACAGGCCGACGACGAAACCGGCTCTTCTGAACCGGGCGGTGTGGCTCGCCTGGGTTGACCATTGTAAGTCCTATTTTAAATCGATACTCCGAGCGCCGAGGGGAATACCTGCCCGGACTAACGTGACTTGCAAAGAGTCCCAAGTATCAGGAAGTCCTTTAGAGAGAGAAAGAAAGACACACTAAGGTAACCATTTTTGAATTAAGGGCAAATCTGCAATTTCAAATATCACAGCAGGACAGGTTATAAAAGTATAATTAAATTACATTCTAACTAATATAGGTTAAAATGTCTCCGATATACTATTAATACGAAGGCATTATAAAGGATATATTTTCTGTAAATACAACTGCACAAATTTTTAAACAAATAATCAGTAATTGTATGTGTTTCCGCCCGCCTTGTATGTGGTCTAAATTTTAGGGTCCACACACAAAGTGTGACACAAAAATATTATAGCGATAAGGAAATAACCACCATAAAAGTTAATGCTGGTATACCAATATAAATGGACAAAAAAATCTATTTAGTTTGTTGACAATTTTAATTTCAATATTCTAATTATGCCACAGACTCTAATGTCATATTAGATACTCTTTGTATTTACAGTTTTAGACAAACTATTAGTCATCAAACTGAGATCTGACAATGATAGATCTGAGGATGATAGTGTATTTCCTCCCCAGGCACGGAATATACAACATTTTCGTAAATCTGTTTCGTAGCAAATTAGCATTTCATTTTTCAGTTTCTTAGAACGTTGATACGCAGAAAAAGTAAAGGTGATAGTTTTTAGTAAGAAAACTAACGAAAAACAATGCATAATAAAAAATTGGAGTAGAGTGTTCTCGATATATTGATGTTAGATCGTTAGAGAAATCGTTACATTGTTAATATGTCTTCGAAACTATTAAAGACTATTTAAAACAAAGCTCACTTATCACTTTGTAAGAAGCTAATTTTGTTTAATAATTGTTTTAATTAATAGGCAAAAAAACTTCAAGATACTTTATATCTTACAATTCAATGGCCCAATAGGACTAATAGTTATTCACAGTTAAAGAAGTTTTAACTAACATAGAGTAGATTTTGACAGGTGGAAATCCTTTTGAGTGCAACTTGGAAAATTGTTACTAATCTTCGTGATATAAACGTGAGATGTAAGAATTTAAACTCAACAAATTTATCTCGCACGATCTAAAAGAAATTTCTACAGCAAAACTATAATACTAACTTTATGGACAGCTCGGCTACATATAATTCGAATTACCTTTATTCCAGTAAACATTTCATTTCATTTCATTTATTTTTTTCCAAACAATACATACATACATTTGACTTACAGAAATTGCAAAAAGATAAATGTACTGGAATAATTCCTGCAGAGACTCCACGTCGTTGTTCTTAACTCCAGTAATTTCCAGTTTTCTAATGAGATTTATTCTATTAACGGAATCAAAAACCTTAGCTTGGTCTAGGAATGTAACTATAACGCGTTTTTTTATGTATGTGAAATTAACTTAGTAACATCAATTAAAAGAATCGGATGTACTTTTTCTTCTCTCTAAAACCATAGTTTTCGTTAGCTACAATGTGAAATTGCTTTAGGTAACTCGGTAACTGAATTCTTATACATTTGTCGAGAATCTGATCTATTTATGTCAAAGGTGACATTAGTTTAAAGTTACTGTGTTGTGATTTTAGACTAGACTTATAGATAAACAGGTCAGTCTTATAGGATTCAATCTAGATCTGTTAACTGTCATATTATAATACGAGTATATTTAGTTAATTGTATTTCTACAAAATCGAATTGTTTGAATCCAGCTTTCTTCTTGTCTTCTTCTAGTCAATCAACATGTATTTGTCTATTCCTTAACTCGACTTTTTTTACTATCCTCAAACATGTAAGGTGTTTTCTCAACTGATTTTAAAAATTAGCAAGGCCTTTCAAATCCTAAAAAAAATAAATTTTAACCTTGATATCTCGATAACATAAGATTTTTTTAATATTGAGAACATAGTACATTTCTGAATAACGTAAAATCTACTGTACGTTACTGGACTAGAATACATTACTCAAATCCATTACCATAAAAAACACTATTTTATTAAAAACAATAATACATTTTGTTCATCCAAATCCTAATCCTCATTAATGCCTCGACAATTTTTGCCTTTCTTTATTTGTTCGAAAAGCAGTTACCGCCGTTGAGTGAAATCAGCATAATATTTCTCTCTGTTCTGTTTAATTACGGTTTTGTTTTGACGTTACCAACGATGATACTCTCAGGGGGACTTACGGTAGTATATTTCAATCTATAGGCTGATATATGTTTTTCTAAAAATTAAATACTTGAATATTTTTCGTGATATAGCATCTCAATTCTCTGTTATTAATTAATTTATTATTGCAGTGATATTGCTTTCCACAACTAACACATGTTTGAAAGTCCAGAACAAAGCTTCATAAATAGAAACTAGAATTATATAAAAATTAAAAAATTTAACTTACAAATTTATAAACATTTAATTGTTTTACTTAAGTCGTACATTATTTATGCCTCAAAACTCACAAAAGTTATCTGATCGGAAAGACTTTTTTACTGTTTGCATAAATTTCTCGAGTTCATTTTGATATCATTAAGAGTTTCACATTTACTTTATGATAATATTTTGTTAATATTATTCTATTATTTATATATTGTTTGTGGAATGTGATGTAAATAAAATATGTTCTTTTATTTAAATAAAAACTTAAGTAAATAAAAATATACGAACTTTAATTCAGATATTATGATAACAATAATATTATGATTAACATGATATTTCTTTACGTTGTTTGTGGAATAATGGTTTTTGTAAATGTATTGATTAAAAGATGGTATAAAATAAATTACATTATTATTGTTTTATAACATGGGTTATTACGTAACTTTTTGTGTGTTTAAGTCACTACCAAAGGGTTAAAGTTCATTATTTGATTTTTAAATGTTGGTCAACTATAAAAACACCTTTTGATAAGCGACAGTGTCTTATTATATTTGTCAACCCCTAGAGGTAGCAGACGGACTTATCATTCCTAGAAAAATTATAAAGCACAAGTCCTGTGTTTTACTATATGTCAGCTGTTATAGTTAAAATATCGAAACAAATAAAAAACAAAACTGAACTACGAGTTTGATTCATTGTTTGACAACGAGTATAAATTCTGTTTAACGTAAGTTAAAATATAAGCTAGCCTAGTTGTTTGAATGTTTTGTATCAATAAGGGGAGGGGGGTTACCCCAAAAGCCTCCTGGATACTCCTTTGGATAGGAATGGTCATATAGTCATATAGGAAAGTTGTACGCTTCGCTTAACATATATTTTATCTAAAACAAATTATGTTGACTGAGAAATGCACAATACATCACTTTCGTTAACATAAGTAAGTATTAAATAAAACGTAATGGCGTTCTATGTGCTGTGCATATAGTGAGGATGTTTTTTTATATCTTAAATAGATATATTTATTGTAGCGCCCATGTGTTGTTTGTTTTCTACAGTCTACTCATTCAACACTCAACACATGTGTTTGTAAATTATTTATACAAAACATTGTTTGCATGAATGTAAAGATCAAAATGAGTATATGGCCATTTCACAAACCTTCCATGAACACAAATCTCCCCGTAAGGGAATCGTTCATAGGAAATAAACTGCGACTTTGGGTTTATTTAATATGGTTACTGCACCGTAATGCCTCTCACCCATAACAAAACACATCCGCTGGTCTAGTGAAAAATATAGCAAACATACATTGGAATGACCATTTTGGAAATCCCCATTGCTTCATTATTATCAACTTCTGTAAAACTGCGGTTCATTGATGTAGAACTGCTAATTTGCTCAAGTCACCCTACAGCCCTCTTTCTAAGAAAGTAATTATAAAAGTCCTTTGAACAAATTTTGACCGTGAACGTGTACCCATACGATACCCTTAAATCTTTTACGGATATTGGTTTTATTAAGTACTTGATTCTTGAGTGCTATTATCGTGTTTGTTTCGTCCTTTAACTATATAAATGCGTTTGAACAAAACAATCTAAAATTTAAATATATTGAAATATTTGTATAGAAATCGGATAAACTAAACTTTAATTTCATATAACTTGATTTCCCTTAATTTATTGAATGCACAAAAATACACATTATACTTATAAGGAGCATAACGCTAAATTATATCGAAATAGTTCATCTCCAAGTTTGTATTGTTTGTTAATAAATCCACCTGTCATTAAAATATATTTAGGGTTTAAAATAAAAAAGTTTTAACATACAAATATATTATGTCTGAAAAATGCTTGGTTTAGGAAAAATTTGTTTTCTAAATTATCATGTTCTCCTAAATACTAAATAAATATCCTACTATGGCCATTATAGTGATTTATCCTCATTTAAACTAGGAAGTTCAGATATGGAGGAAATATTTGATCTGAACATAATTTCATTCTCAAGGTACTATGAAGCAATACGGATATTTTTTCACGAAATATTATAGGTCTTCTTGCAAACCACTGTTTAGAGAAAGCAGTATTTGTAACTAAATCCTATGATTTGTTTTAGTAGCCCCATAGGAACCTTAGTTTTTGTTATAGTTGTGGCAGCGAACATTTCCTCTTGCCAATGGGCACAGTGTAACAGTTCGGGATCAAGCAACGCCGAGCGTGGCAGCTGCTTGGATGGGTAACCGCCATTTTAAAATTGGTCATAGCAAAAATTTAAAAATATGATTGTGCTCTTATACCATAATTCAATAGTTAAAAACAGTAAAAAACAAGCAATTATAATTCTTTGGGTAAATTTTGGATTGCCACTGAAAGAAATGTAAACAGTCAATACGTTACAACTTAGTAGTTTCAGAGGCGTAAAGAATAAACATATACAAAAAACGGCCAGTAAGAAGATATATTTTATATATGTTATCATTCAATCACATTCATTAATCTAGATAAATTTAATGAATATTTACTGTTAATAATGAACGTACTTGGAAAGTCCGCCCAAAAATCATGATCATTACTTTACCCTTTATAAAACGGGGATTACTTTTCCAAGTTTAAAAAGTGATTGGGAAAATGCCCTCATTCTGATTTATTATATGAAGCAAGGGAAAAATGAAATATGCCTAATAAATTTGAAGGAATTAAGCTAGAAAGTTATCACTGCCGGGAGCCGAGCCGCCCTTCATATCCGTGAATACGTGCTGGAGTTCGGGGCCCCGTTATAGAATTCTACCCGGAAGTAAGCGTCCACCAGGTACTCAGTATCTTTTCGTGACGACCCAGGTTACAGGAAAAACTGGGCTAGGCGGTCCCCGACGTTCGCATAATATTTCTGGAATAAATCTGCTTCATCTTTTACATCGTAGAGTTTTAAACCTTTCGTTGACCCCTTGATTGAAATGATCAATTAATTGGAATCCTTTCTTTATCTTTGTTTATATCCATGGCTTTTGAAATATTTTCCCACATATTTTAATTTTTCGAGTAATTGATTTTATTACAGTAATTACCTAAATTTTTGAGGAACTAATTTTTTTGTTAAAACGTCAGGACCATGTTGAAATTGGGTTTTCAACGCAGTGTCGAAAGGTTGTCTTTACAAACGGTAGCTCATCTAAAATTTCTGGTCTAGATTGATCTGAGAAAAAGGTAATTATCCAAGGTATTTCATATGGTTAATAAACTGCCTGTTTATCATCAGAAATAAAATTTTTAACATGTACATATGATAAAAGGTTGTAACATATATAAGAAATGCATGTATGAATTTAACAATAGGTGTATAGAATAAGGAAACCTGAAATAAAATAAGTTTTCAGGTATATATTTAGTAATTCCGCACTCAAAATTGTTGCGAATAGAGTGAATGTTAGAAATTAAAATCAGACGATCAGCATACCTGATTTAATGTACCTGAAACTCGTTTTATATACATGAAGAATGAAAAGTGAAATAACAAACTTTGAAAAATAATTTTTGAAAGCAAAACTAACTTTTAGGCTCTATTAAAATGAAATATTAGGGTCTTCGAATCTGTACGTATTAATATCCTACTGATAATCAAAGTATACTGTCAAGACGAAATTTTGCAAGGTTTTTACGTCACAGTTTTGTTAGAATTAGTCACTGAAGAACACTTTTAAGTTACCGATAAATAACGCCTTACAGTGAGTTGGATAGTTTTATTTATCTGTACGATGATTCCGCGTACAGAGTCGAGCACGAGTTTCATCTGGAGCCAGTCTCCGCCAGCCAGGTGTTGAGGTGTGTCGGGGAGATGCGTGGCGGTTTCGGCCCCGGCATGGATGCTTTTCCGGCCGCTATTCTCAAAAATTGTATTGAGTATTTACTTTTACCCTTGACCCACATCATTAATCAAAGTCTAACTTCTGGAATCTTTTCCAGATCAGTTCAGGGTTGCAAAGGTCATTCCAATATTCAAAGCAAACAGTAAAAACCGATTTAAACAATTATAGGCCGATCTCATTACTTAGTGTACTATCTAAAGTATTGGAGAAGTGTGTTAAATATCAATTGCAATCGTATTTGGAACTTAATAATATTTTATCAGAAAACCAATTTGGATTTAGAAGTGGAAAAAATACGACAGACGCTCTTTTTCCTGCTAAAACCAAAGTGATCATGGAGTCAATCAATGCTAATGAAAAAGTGTTAGTTATTTTTATTGACTTGGCGAAAGCCTTTGACTCAATTGATAGACAAATCCTATTTTCAAAATTAGAATGTGTTGGAGTGAGGGGTGTGGCCTTGAACTGGTTTAAGAGTTATTTGAGTGATAGGAAACAAGTAGTATCAATTAATAATCAAAACTAGTGATGTCCTCAGTGTAGAGTATGGTGTAGTTCAAGGCAGTACACTCGGACCTTTACTATTCTTAATATATATAAAATAATATTGACAAACTGGAATTTAACAGGAAGACTTTTTCTATTTGCAGATGACACGGCAATAATATTAAAAGGTAGGAACTGGAATGAAGTGTATCAAATTGCATCAAGGGAAATAACATTAATACATAAATGGTTTAAATGATAATGTGCTAACCATGAACGTAGTCAAAACTAAATGTTTGCCAATTTGCCCTTCGTGCCGCGGGTGGGCCGCCCGCTGATCTCAGATTGATGCTCCACTCTTGTGGTAACGCAGTAAATCAGTGCTGTTCCTGTAACGTCATTGAAAGGGTAGACCAGTATAAGTATTTGGGAGTAATTTTGGATTCGAAATTGAAATTTGACAACCACATCGAGAAAATTAAGAACAACCTTAGAAAATTAATATATGTTTTTTATCAGCTGAATCGGATACTAAATTGTGATGAAATCAAGCGTGTATATTTTGCTTATGCGCAATCTATCCTGTTGTATGGAATAGTTGCTTGGGGAGGCGCTCGTAAAAACATAATTTACCCTCTTTACATTTTACAAAAAATCAGTAATAAAAGCCGGGTTTAAAAAACCGAAACGCTACCCCTCAAATCAGCTTTTTCAGGAAACAAAAATACTTACAGTAAGGCAGCTGTATATAAAATCGGTTTTGGTCTACACCTTCACGCATCGTGACTCAGTGATAACTGAGGTTACACACCAACATTTCACCAGACATGCACAACATGTTGGTATGCAGGTCCCAGAGTAGTAACATCTGCTAATTGCACAAATTCTTTCTATGTCGCAAATTTTCTTCTACAGAACAATACCTGCCCATGTAAGGGATCTGCAGGTTTCACTTAGTTTATACAAAAAAAAACTGATCACCGCACTGGCTGGTGGAGGTGGGGGCTGACTACGCGGAGCTGCTAATCTGCCCTGAGTATACATGAATATGTCCAAATTGCTGACTGACACCATCTACACAAGCACTGTGTCTGAGCTGGTCTTTCCCCTCGTCCCATGCGTGTATTGAAATATTAAAGTTCTAAAATTTTTTGCAAAGCACTCAATTTTTTAATTTTAATTGAATTTATTTTAAATTGAACTTTTTATCCTATTTTAAATTAATTGAAGTAGAGGGTTTTATTATTAGTTCATACTTTGTTTTTATGTTTTAATTCATTAATTGTTTTTAATGATTACTTTTTTCGTAAAATATTTTTCATAAAGTAAATGGTTAAAAACATCTTTGAACCTACATGAGGAAGAAAAGTTATTTCTGTAGTGCTAGTCAAATACGGTGGTTGATGCATTAAGTGTAGTTACAACTATTCTGTAGCAGTCTTAGTTTTGCACTTATTTTTATTAACGTAAACTGTACATATATTTCTAAATTTATTTAGGTTCTTTAGTGTAATGTGTTTCTTTTTTATGTTTTCTTTCTGTTTTTTTATATATTTACGTAGTAAGCGCCACAGTTTTTTTTTAATGGAACTCAGAGCCACGCACAGGATTCGTCCCATGTGGCTCTTTATTCATTTTGTAATGTGTGATTGATTAACAAATAAAGCCTTTCTGATTTCTGATTTCTGATTTCTGATTTCTGTAAGTTTTAGCCCTAAACCTAGTCGCAAAAATAGCAAGGTTAGACTTGCAATACAACTGTGCAACTCCATTTTTGACACAACCACAGAGGGACGAGCCGTAATGAACAAGAAGTAACTACCACATCTTGTCTACCTGCGTGGCAGCAACAGTAGGGGTCATGGCACAGCATCTCAGTACACATTGGTTTCGATTCCCACGACAGAAGCACCTTTTTGCTGGAGAGAAACTGTTTTTATTGTTAATCTAATAAGTTTTATTTCTTATAAATTTATTACTTAGATTCTTTTAATAATCGTGACTTTTCATTTTATCTATTTTATTTATTTATTCATTAATTTATTATTGACAAAAATATGCAATTTGCAATAGGAAAAACAAAAAACCGGGAAACCCTGTATTCTGGCGATTGCTCGGAAAAAATTTTGCAGCGCATCGATTAAAACTGATCCAAATATAACGGCACTGACTGTTTGCAATAAAAAACACAGCGGCGAACACCCAGTCACCATGCGTTCGCTTTTGTCACCGCTGTCCAGGACTCGGTCTGCGACCGACGCTGCTTCACCTATTCCGCCTGCATCTGACTCGCCGCCTGCCTGCTCCACGCCTGGCCCCGGACCCCTGCGCTGAGCGCCACTCCATCCAGATCCTCCTCATCGATCAGTTCACCGGCGTTCGAGACTACTGCGTTCCACGCGTCTACGGGAGAGAAACCGACCCCTGTCGCTGCAACAAAACCTGACCTGCTCGCTACTACAAACTCACTCGAAGTGCCTACGCCTGTCGCTTCGTCGGGAGCCTCTGATGCTGACGAACTTGCGTCAAAAATACTGCAGATTAAAGGAGCAGATAAGGCAGCTCAATGTCGATCTGATGAGGGTTGTCGATCATTCCATTGAATCGGACACAAGGCTTCTTCGGTATACAAATGGACATTTTTGTTGCGAGATCTTCGGCTGTCCGGAGTATCAGCGGGAGCTTCTGTAAGAGACTGCGCTGTGCAGTGCGAGCCACCGGTCACCACCTGCTGTCAGGTCTCACAGTGCTCCGAGACTCGCGACCTCGTCACCAATCTGAGGACAACTATTCAGGTACTCGAGGCAGAGATTGAATGTCTACGGGCCGAGAGGGAGGTCCAGAGGTGTTCCTGTGGCTACTCTCAGGCGACGGGTGATTGGATTGTCTGTTAAAATAAAAAATATGTTCCTATTACGACCAGCAATAGATTTGAACATCTCGAAAATTCAAACGAAAAACCACCCATTCTTAAAAACCATCGCAACCACTAATGCAGCTCAACAAAAAATATCCCCGTACAATAACCTGCAACAATAGTAAACCATCCGGGCCAACACCCACCTCCAAAGTCTTCTCCTGATGAAGGCCAAAATTGAAAGGCAAAATTAAAAGAGAGTTGCTTTCCTTCAGGAATGTTGTGATTGAGGGTGACAGTAATACCCGTTTCCTGGCCCGCATTGTGGCAGCGCCGCGTCTCATCGGCTGCCAAAGTGACTGGCATATGTAAGCCTGGGGCCAAACTCCAGAATGTAACGTCCAGCAGCCCCTCGCCTCCCTCTAGCTGCTTCATCCTGCTCGCCAGAACCCAACGACATCGCTGCCGGTGAGTCACACAACATCTATAATCGCCTGGAAGAAAGAGTCACCGTTCGACTGAGTTCGGCCGATGTCATCTTGGCAATGATCCCTTATCTTCACGATCTGCTCGTTAGCCATCCTGTGAAACCAACGGACCATTCTCGCCAACTACTATATAGAGGAGCTATGCGTGAGACACTCAAACCTCAAGCTCCTCGATATCAATGATATCGGAAGAAACGGTTCACACGGATGACATTGCATCTGCAATTGCCGGGGTAAAGAGCTGCTGGTCGAAATGATAGTGGAGGGCTAGGTTTCTGCTGTCGGACCGCCTGCTGCACCTGAGTTGTCTCTAACATTGCCTAGTGCCCGCTGCCTCACCTGCTGCTGCTGATACCTGTGAGTCGCTCGCCCAGTCCTGCCCAGAACCGTCTCATGCAGCATGACACTTCATCAAAGCTACTTCGCCTGTAAAACCTGACGAAAACAATATTACGCTTTCCTGTCAAAAAAAAAAAAAAACGAAGAGCCTATGACGAATGTAAAACGAGAGAGGGGTATCAGATCCCCGTTATTTATTCAGAACACGTTTTTCAGAAACCACTAAAAATTTTTTTCATAAAATTTCGAAATTCAAAAATTATTCACCTAAATGCTCAATCCGCTACCGATAAGTTAGAAGAGTTGGACCTCATCGTGCGATGAGCGAAAAAACCTGATATTATTGTAATATCGGAACACTGTTTTACAACCCGGATCAGCATTTTAAAAAAATGCAAAATTATGAATTGGCACATATTTTCATTCGTTCCAATTTTAAGGGAGGTGGGTGTGGCAATCTTTGTAAAAGTCCCCTTAAAATTTGAAAAAAAATTAAGTAATTCATACTCTATAATTTGATTTTGAGGCTGCTGGTAATAATATAAATTTAAATTCATCCTCCGAAAAAGTTAATATTGTTGAAATATACCGTCCAAACAACACCCGAAGTTTTATTTCATCCTTTTTTGGAAAACCAGAGAGCCTGCTAACCAATTTTTGTTTTCAAACAATCAACTATTTCTCTTAATTGGCGATTTTAAATATAAACGCACTGGACCACCCCGACCCCACACTCGGCGGCTGCGTGGATATTCTTCAAGCTTTTGGTCTAAATTGGTCAGTGAACTCTTCTACACGAGTATGTGCCACGACGAGTACAACCATCGACAACGTTATCACCAACATCCCGGAAGTTGACGTTGTCGTGTTCAATCCTGCCATCTCTGATCACTTCGCTCAGGAGATTGATTAATGGACTTGATCCGGTGACTAGGCTTGCAGAGAATACGGTCCAAAGAGCTCTCAAACCCTCAAAATATTAACGAGTTAATTTATCACCTTAAGCGAGAAAGTTGGAAATTTTTAAATAACATTCAGTGTCCGAATAAAGTTTACACTGCGCTATCTCCTATTATTTAAATATTTCATGTTCTTACAGAAAATTTAAAGTACGCAGTAAGCGACATAAGAATACTTCACGAAAAAAACAAAATCAAAATCCCAAAATACAAAATTTAACTGAGACATTCTCCAGTTGTGCACTAAAACGCACAATCTGCCACTAATAAAAGTGGATGAGCTAACACTCATGGCAGAAGAGCTGCACCCTGACATCTTCGTTGTCTCTGAACATGGCTTCACGGCTGACACTGTCGCTATGTTTAGAATTTACAATTACGAATTGGCTAACAATTTTCACCGAACAAACTTTAAAGGGGGTGGTGTTGCAATTTTTGTAAAATCACGAATGAAATTCCAGCCCTTCAAGGTGGGATTATAGCTGTGATCTAGACTTTGAAGTGGTGGGAATAAAAAACTGATCTAAATTCCGTGGAGAAAATTACTATAATTTGGTCTATATAGATCTCCCAATGGGTGCAGCAATACTTTTTTGAAAATATCGAGAACCTTCTAAATTATATCAATTCAAAGTTGTTGAAGTTTATCATCATTGGTGACTTCAACATCGATGTGCTAGACAACACCAACCCCCTGACCCAGCGGCTACGCGACATTCTCACTTCTTTTGGCTTGATTGGTCCGTGATCTCGCCAACTAGAGTGACTGCCCACAACGAGTACAGCCATCGACAAACGTCATCACAAACATCTCAGACGTTTCGGTCTGTGTCCTGAACACGGCCATCTCAGACCACTTCGCGCAGGAAGCCGTAATTGCACGCCACAACCCAAAATTTGAACCGCCCCCCCGTGAAAGTGAAACGAGATCAAAAACCCGGAAATGTCGAGCAATTTATAAGGTCGCTCAGCAAGGAATCTTGGTCTTTCTTAGAGTCTTTCGAGCGAGTGGATGAGGCTTTCGACGCGTTTTCGAACCGCTTCATTTTTTATCTAAACATAGCTTGCCCATTCAAAAAATTTAAAGAGTCTACTCAAGCGAGGAAAAAATCCTGGATTACTCAGGATATCCTCAATTTAAGAGGAAGACTCAAATTTTACCACTCAATTTATGTCAAATCCGAAAACGAAAGAATTCAAAATCTTTTATCGACAATTTAAAAAAAAATTACCGCAAAGAATTAAAAAATGCCAAAGCAAGAGACGTTGAAAATCAACTACAACAGTCCAACAATATTTCAAAGAGTGCTTGGAACATTATAAAAAAGAACACCAAATTCAAAAAAATGATTCAAAATTCACCATTCCAAAACTCAAATCTGAAATTGGACTGATTTATGATCATTTCGAAGTGGCAAGCAATTTCAACAATTTCTTTTCAACTGTGGCTGCATCAGACATTTTGTTAAATATCGGCAACCAAAGTCAAGAGCCAATGGCGGGACCGGTTTCGTCCATGGTCCTTTTTCCTGTGTCGAGGGAGAGGTGGCTCGTGTCATACGGGGATCTCAGACCGAAAAAATCTAGAGACAACAATGGTACGTCTATGTGGTTAATCAAAAAGTGCTTCAAGCATATTTTGACACCGACTCACAAAATTGATCAATCTCTCTTTTGCAAAAGGCATTTTTTCCGTCTGCACTGAAGACAGCAAAAGTGAATTCCAATTTTCAAAAAGGACGATCCTTGCATATCAGCAACTATCGTCCGATTTCAATTCTTCCCACCTTCAGCAAAATTTTCGAAAAAAACATTTCTCAAACAACTTGAAAATGTTCCTCAATCATTTTGAAATCATCTGTCCTGAACAGTTTGGGTTCAGGAAAAACAAGTCAACCATTGATGCTGTGACGGGATCTGCCATCAAGCAAACGTTGTTTTAGATGGCCTGGAGAGGAGAAGAATCTATGTGCTTCCAGGCATATTTCTTTCGCGACCTCATCCAAAGAGCGTTATTTGAAACTGTGGTGCATCATCGCGACAGCTGTGCATGCAAGCCAGTTGTGGGAACAAGTGGTATTCGTGGAGGTCTGCCGCACCCCGGGGGTTGGCTTCTCCGTTTCGCGTCTTACCTCGTACCTCGCCGGACAGAGAGCAGTGCGTTGCAGATTTGCGAATGGCTCTGTCAGAAAAAGTAAAAAATGCCGCTAAATGGTGTCCCTCCGGGGTCCAATATTTAGGGCCAGTCAGATACCTTTTTCATATTTATTTACGTTCAACAGACAAGAAATTCCTTCAATCCCAAAAAAATGGAAAATGTGTGTTCAGGTAAGCTGAACGTCAACGACACTGCTGCAAATACAGATTCAAAATCTCAAAACAAGATCTCGAGGTGAAATCATTCATTGAGAGGTGAAGTTCATGCATTGAACATTTCTCTCAAGAACGTCAATTTATGTAAAACAAACAGTTTTTCGAAAAGATGGCAAATTGTGATGAATTTTTTGCCCTTCGGCAACAAAGAAGCTTAATTGGCGACGACCCGCAGTAATGGTTGGAGATGACGTACTCTTCGGAAGGAAGCAGGAATCCGATCAAAATTCCTTGGAATGTATCTTGATCGAGTGCGGAATGACATGGCGATGATCCACATATGATAGAGTCCTGCTCAAAGGTTTGCCTTCTTAAAGAGTCATTATAGTTTGTTTACACTGCAACCTTTATTCAAAATTTTTGATGTCCACGGATTGTACTATGAAAAACGGCGTGAGATATTTTGGGTCCTCATACATCCACAATTTTATTCTTTAACGCGCCTTAGGCTTGTGTGGGAATTTGTTTTCTAATATTTTGAAATAAAAATTCGAAAAGAGTAATTTTGAGAGAACACAAAAAGAAAGGCCCAGATTATCAGAAGTTTCTTTCAAAACTTGAATCCTAGAGAGTCCGTGTAAAGGATCCTGTCAGGGAGCCTTGGAATTAGGCCTGTAACCTTTTAGATTTACCCTGTCTCTATATTCTCTGAGGTCCCTCGCCCTGTACTGTCGGACTAAAATGCCAGTTTGGTGCAGGAGGCAGGGACCGTATCCATTCACTACCCACTACAGTGAAACTAAAAGCGACCGAGCAGGACAACTTTCGAACCGAGCCTGAACACAGGACAAACAGCATTCGGACATTTTGCCCATCCCCAGGTTGGTGCGTCACAATGCATCAACAGGCCTCGCCTGAGGAAATTAAAGCATCTCCGAAACTGATTCCCAAAACATTCAAGATCACTCGAGCGCATAAAAACGCCTCTTTGGTGTTAAAGGCATTTTTAACTAACCCCGTTTGAAAGCAAGTTTCGATGATGGGGACCGCTGGGATTGAAAATCCTTGAAACATTATCAGATCAAACAATGTTCCTATTCCAGTTCCCTGATGTCCAGTTACCCATGAAATTCCAAGACACGTTGTTTAACTAACTGGCCCTTGTTTATTTGACTCTCACATTTTAAAGTTTTACTGCGTGTGTTTACAATATACCTATCAAATGTTGACCGCAGTCAACACTTATAGAAATTGTATTGGTTGAATCGGTCAATAAAAGAATTAGTTTATTAATTATTAGTACTACTTAGGGTATACACCCAAGGTTTTATACCCCAACATCATGCGTGAAAAAATCAAATTTTACAATCACGTCAATTTTTTATAATAATTACAAACAACTAAAATTTATCAAAGATTTTTCAAAAATTATAGAAGGAATATATAAGAAAAAGTGACTAAAAGCTTGCTAAAAGACCCTATGAATCTAAAACAAACTTATATAAAGAATACCGTGAGAAACTTTTCAAAAAACAGCATGTGGTAAAATTAATCCGTAAAAATCGAGGAAACATCCAATACAGAAAAACTCAAAACAATGTTATTACCTGGCTTCGTCTTGAAAACAGAACCACCATCTTTATAGGATGCATCCTCAATAAAATTGACTGACAAATTTAACTAGTATTTTGCCTTAGTTTTTTTTGGTGTCGCTGTGATGGAGTGCTTCACTGAAACCCTCCCTTTCACCGCAACCTTGGTAGAGAACCGGTATTGTCATTATGATCTTGACCCCTGTTCGGATAAGGCTTGAGATGAGGCGTGGTATTGTATTGGCAAAAAATAAATTAAAAGAAATCTTGAGTCAACAACAGTGGGTTTGTTAAATAAAAAAATGGTGCCATGTGGCTAGAGTCAAGAAAATGCTCCCAAGCTGTATAATTGACATTCCACTAAACAAAAAAGTGGTAAACTCCTCATTTCTATCCTGGAGTTTTACCTGGATGATTTGGAAAACTACAGCAAAAATTGCCCCGATTCTATTTTTTAAGAGATAGAAAGATCCTCATTCAACACCAAAAATTAACACCACCCGACCCAATTTCGATCCAATCGCATGCTTGCGCAATGTTTCCAAGCAAAAGCTGTTGGGAAAATGCATATTTTTTGAATGGAAATAACAGAAGTTTTCTGGAAAGATTTGACATACTGTGATCCTTGAAAAAATTCGTATGCTTCCATATAAAACAATATCAACAATTGATGCGTGTTTCCAACAGTTCTTGTGGATTATTATTTGTCAGATGGTTTGTGAGAGAGACGGGATACAGGTGAGCTCATGCATGATTTTCTCGGGATCTTTCTATCTACTCAAAGGCTTGTTTGAGAAACTGAATGCATCAATTATGCGACATGGAAGAATAACGGTGGTTCTACACCACAAGACAGGTTGGATCTCGGTTCCTAACATAAGGATAGAGGACCAATGCGTGCAATATCTCAAATGCCATGTCAGTGAAAATTGAAGAATGGCAAATGGCGTCCCCTTCAATGGGATCGATCCATGGAGCCAGTGCTTTTTACTATTTACAGTTAACAATTTAAACTCATCGATCCAGATAGTGGAAAGGTGATCTTTCAAATATTGCTGAACGATAGTCGAACCTCTCTCTCTGCCGGTTGACTGTAAATTATTTGCAGTAAGCTTGAAATTAATTTAGATTTTGTTTACAGTGAAATTCATGCCATCGCAATCAAATTTTTTAGGTCGAAAATCAATTTGAAAAACAAATCACCATCAAAATCAAACACATTTGATTTATTTGTCCGAGACAAGCGTGGAAAGGTTAGTGTACGACCTGCCTGTCGCTGAGGCGTAGAATGAATCAAACTCTATAGAGGAATCTGACATAGGACAAACCGACCATCTAAAGTTCCTAGGGAGTGTACTAGATCGGAGCGTCTGACCTGGGATAATCATGGGTTTTTGAAAGCATGTTTGTTCCAGAGTAACTTCACAGGTTTTGTATGCTTTGCGGAATCTGGCAAGATAACACTGTTCTCTACGGACAAGAATCCTGAAGAAAATAGCTTATTTTGCCCTTGTTTAGTCCGCACTCTTGCGATTATGGGTAGTGTAAAGACAACTCTGGGGTATGCTGTGCAAACAGCTAGAACAAACCTGTGTACGAATTTCATATTCAAAATTAAAGAGGAAACAGAGACGTCCGTGCAGGGACATTGTCCTTCAGGGAGCTTGGTTATACTGACCTTTGCCCTGCCTCTTACATTCTTCGAGGTGGCTGTGTATTCTGTAAAATCAAAAAGAGCAACATTTGGTCTCAGGGAAGGAACATTCATCACCAGTATGAGAACAAGAGCGAGGGAACAAACTATCCGCGAGGTCAAACAAAACGATTGGTCAAAAAAAAAAACAAACACACGAAAACGTCCAAAAGCACCCATCCAAACTCACATCGAGAGACGGTGGCTCGTCTCATAATTTGCCATCGCAGGCTGCGTGTGTTTAAGTGTTTGGATTAAGTTAGGCTCTTGAGGATCTTAAAACAATTGGCCAGTACCAAAGAAAATTTTAAATACTCGGTCTATCCAATGCCTATTGGTGTCAAGGTGCTTTTGACACGGTATGTGCAGTTCACATGGAAAGCCCGCCCCGTAAATAGAGTACAATTAAAATGGACAACACGCTTTTAATAGGATCCGAATTAGCCATTGTTATTGTTATGTGCTGGGGATTGATGAGAACTTTTTTTATGTTTAATAATTGTGTCGTGAATGAGTAGATATAAAGGCCTAATACACTGGCTTAATACAGGACTCGCTTCTATACAATTATATTGTATGCTGTTAAGAAAGGCAATAAATACTAGATATGATTTGATTTGAAAAACAGCCACTTTATTGTCAAGTGTTCGACAGTATGCCCTGATTAACAGAAACCCAGTGCAAATCTTGGTCCGAGAAATGGTGGGGGATTTCCCCTCATTCGAGTATTTAGTTCGTTACTTACTCACGCTAAGGCGAGCTACTTGTACCAAATCAAATGAAACTTTACAGCGGGCAAAAGCAAAGCCAACTTCCTTGGTCCTAGGAGATTGTTACAACGGCTCTAGTACAAGAAGCCTCTCGCTAACTTGCCGAGGGTCCGGACCAACACGAAAACTACCGTTCAAAGGCCCGGACCACAGCAATGAGGCGCGAT
>NW_025778829.1:0-16401 GCF_021130785.1 Homalodisca vitripennis | reverse complement strand
TTTTTACTCGGCTGAAACGCAATGTAGACCTACACCTACTGGGGGAGCACCAACAAAAACAGAGGGTGAGAGCTTCTTCAGTTCATATTTTTATTCACGACCTCTTATTGTGAAATAAATAAACGGCCAAACCAACTTTCATTACAAATGTAAGGCAAGAGGTGTTGGATAACATCTTAACTAAAGGCCTAAACTGAATTAATTTAGTTAGGTGGCAACTGAATTAATCATAGGAGGCCTCACTTTCGGACCATCGTTTCGTAAGGTACGACCTACAGATGGAGGTAGAGATAAATGTAATATACGGGGTTTCTAAATATACTAACTGGAGGGAAAATAGAGAGGACCTAGCTGAAAACTCTAGAAACAAATCACTATCAGAAAAACTAGTTTTAACTGGAAAGGTCATCCCAAATGGAACTGCCATAATAAAGACCTATGAAAAACTCTGTCCCCTCAGAAGCAATAGGCTAAAGAAAGACATGCCTTAGTGGACAAGGAGGCTAGAAAAAAAATTAAAAACAAACGAGAAAACTCTTCAAAATGACAAATCGAGACAGACAAATGGTTCCCATATTATAGTGGCCTAAATGAATACAAGAAAGAAATCAGAAAAGCAAAAAGGAACCGGAAGAAACTTCTTTAAAAACATTAATTGGTTATCAGGGATTGCTTATAACCTTATTCAGGAGCAGTTACGCTTTTGGATTTATTTTAAAGAATTTGAGGACAGCACTGGTGGTGATTGTGTTGAAAAGATAGAGATTCTGTGCCTAAATCATACAGGCCAATCAGCCTAACCTCCTTCATGGTTAAAACTATGGAACAAATAATAAATTGACACACAAGGGCATGGCATTCAGTCTATATCAACATTCATACGTTGAAAGTAAGTCAATCGTCCACTACCGCTCCCACAGTTTAGTGAAGATGGTGGAAAATACCTTTTAGGAAAAAAGTCATTGTCTTTATGGACTTTGGAGGAGCTTTCGAAGGGCAGCATTCCAATCCGTGGATGCAGCACTAGAAAGGTTTGAAGTTCGGTCAGATACTGTCAGGTGGATTGTAGCCCTCTTAAAAAGTCGTCATATAAGAGCAAAGCTCTGAGAAGAGTCTGCTACAATTACGGCCCGGAAAGAATGTCTCGAAGGAGGGGTACTTTTTCTCCTTTTATGGGCGATGGTGGTGGACGATCTCTTTACTAAAACTGAAAAAGGGGGTATACAACTATGTTATACTGACGATCTAGTGTTAATGGTCAGGTGAAGAAATAAAGGTACGTTGGAACGCCTCACTCAAGATGCCCTTAACTTTATAACTAACTGGTGTTATGGGGAGGGAAGATCTAAGGATTAATCCATCAAAACAAGTATAATAACCTTCACCAGAAAAAGGAATTTGTAATTAAATCAACTAATTCTAAAAGGTACTACAACATGTTGTGAAGTGATCTAGATCTAGGAGTGGGTATAGACAAAAGGCTCACATGGAATTCTCATATTGCAAATACTATACTCAAAGCAACAAAGACTCTTGGTGCTTGATAAAGACTTTTTGGATATAAATGGGGACAATGCCCAAAATGATATATTGGATCTATGAAGCCATAATAAAACCAATGGTCACATATGCAGACCTTATGTGGTGGCCAAAAGTAGAATAATTTCAACAGCCAAGAGGCTACAGAGTCTTCAAAGGCTAGCTTGCGTAAGCATTACCAGGGTAATGAGCTCCTGACCAACTCTGGCACTGAAAGCGTTACTGGTATACATTACTTAGGACAGGAGGTGAAGAGGAAAACCGCACTAAGTGCAGTATAGCTTATGAGTAAAAAGGTGATTAAGCTTACTTCCTCAGAAGAACATACTAATAATACAGGAATTCCTTGAGGCTGAATTGATAAGGGTGCGGTCACATTGGTCGCACGCGTGCGCGAGTAAACTGGTTGCGCGATCGTGCGCACGCGTGGTGAAGTAAACAAATGTGTCCAAAAAACAAGGAAACAAGTTGCAACTCGCACGACGTGGTCACACTACACGCACCAAGTGGCGCGAGCGTGCTGTTACTCGCGTCACCAAATTCTTACAACCAAATTTATTTGTTTCAGAAGCGAGTACGTGCAGGCATTGTGTGTAGTCTAGAGTTAAAAAAAATGGATGAACGTTTAATTGAGTTGGTTCATGCTAGAAGGCCAATATGGGACGCCAGTGATAAAAAACACTCAAACAGAGACTGCGTGAAGATGATGTGGAGCGAAATTGCAGAAGAGCTTTCACTCCCTTGTAAGTACAGAACTAAAATAATTATTTAAAACATGACATTTTTAACTCTAAATCCAGAAACACCAATAACCCATAATTTTGTATTTTACAATTTGAAATTGTTTGTTGTGGAACATCGTATGTTGCTGGTAATAAAATATTTATTAATGTTATTATAATTGTTTATAGGTTATATTCATGGCAATTATTTAAATAAATTAATAAATATAATTAATTAGTTCTAATTAACAATTAATAAGCTGCATTTAATAATTATGTACGGGTCATTGCCATATAATAGGCTAATTTATGTCACTGATGAATAAATAAATTAAATAACAAACATTATAAAAAACAACTATACATTTATTTAAATACACTAGTTTTCAATAATACTCACCTATTTTGTTGTCAGATAATATTTAAATAGTGTTTAAAACCCACCAAACACCATCTAGTTAGATGTGTTGAAGTTATATGAATGCTGCAAAGAATTACGGTATAGTAATTACTGTGTGCAGTATGTAGTATAAGGCAATTTATTAGAGCTAAAACTAAATGCAAAAAACAAGTTGGGCGTATTGCTCCCCGTTGTCAACAAATGATAAGGAAAGGTTCGAGCAAACAAAACCTTGCAAAACAATGGACTTCTGTTCTCACATTCCGTATTCGCTTAGGCTAGCTGATAACAAAGTCTAGGACTAGATATGGGCTACTGTAATAGACACAAGATATTGATAATTGGATCTGACATTTTTTGATTTATTAACAATTTATCCCCTTTTGTGACAATGACCCGTACCCACTTTTCACTCTGAATACTTAGCCATGGTAAATAAAAAAGATTTAATGCATGGTTACTAATAAGGCTATTTATTAACATAAATTACAACCAATACAGTACTTTTAGGTTATTGCTTCCAACATTTGAAGTAGTTTTTGAAAGAGTCTCTAATTTTTATTGATTTTTTTGTACTTCTGTTGTACCGTCTAGCATCAACACTTGGTCGATAAGTGGTTAGGGAATTTTCTTGCAGTTCCCTTGCCATATACTTAGCCACACTTGAATAACCCTCTTCGTCAATGACAATATTATGTAATAAACACACACATTTTACAATTTTATCAACGTTCTTTGGGTCACATTGTATTTCAGTTTTTAGCACTCGCCATTTTGAGACTAGTATTCCGAACGCGCACTCCACCACTCAGCGTACGGATGATAGTTTGTAATTAAAGTACAGTTCATCTTCAGTAGCAGATTGACGTGTATAAGGTTTTAATAGATAATTCTTAAGAGGGTAACCTTGATCACCAAGGATCACATGTGGTACAGTTTTATCGATACTTACTACTCTACTAGAATTAGTACTTAAATGCACAAACAAACGTAATATTAAATAGAATAGGACACGTTGAGAAATGTTTAGTATTTTGGCCATATTTACAAATTTGATCTGCATTACATTTACTTAAAAAAATTATTGCAAGTTAAAACATTGCTATTTTACAAGTAAAACATGTCTGCATTGGCTTTTGTCATCGTTACACTCGTGGGGAAGTGTATCATAAAAATTATGGTAGTCCTCATTAATAACTTTTTTTAAATACTGCAAATCTTCAAACTTTCTTGTAGTAATTTTTATTGGCGACTTGTAAAGACTACATAAATTTTCAAAAGCAGTATGTGTTTTGGGTCGTCTTGGAAGGGTTTGCCAATTGTCTTAGCCTTTGAAATAGCGAAACGCACACACATCAGAGACTATGGGATCACCTTTCTTCATGCCAGGCCGCACACTAGTGTAGTAGCCATTTGAAAAGTCAATAAAATCAGTGTACTTCAGTACTACAACATTAAACTCTGTTGGTTTGCTCCTTGCTTCTCGAATCGATCTGACATAGTCAAAGGGCACGTAAAACTCCTTTCCTTTAATTTTTTTCTCGATCTTACTATGGACCGAATCTACCTCCATTTGTGTATGTCCTACTTCAAGGTATTTTTGATATATTGTTGCTTTATTAACATTTGAAAGGTGAAGTAGTGCATTTGAGACCTTCTCGCACCTATTCTGATACCCGCACCCATCTGACCAAATTATGATTTCAGAAAGGGTTTTTGCACAAATTTCTTTTTGTAAGAATTTGTACAGAATGGAAGCAAACACATCACTTTCTAAGCTACCATTGGCCTCATGCCACAAAAAACAATTTACTTCTGCATTTTTCATATTATAAATTGTATAATTATGCAGTTTTAGTTTAGTTTTGTAGTATGCAGAAGAACTCATTATGTTAGGTAATAAAAGAACAGCTTGAACATCAACTGTGTAAACGCCCAATGATTCGTTACTTAATGCTCTTTCCTTATCTTTCTCCTTTTCTGCCCTGGATTTCTCTTTTTTATTTTGATGTATTTTGAATTCTTCATCAGACACAGTTCCTAGTTTATGCTTAATGCATGTTTCACATTGGTCTTTTTTGGGTTGATAGAGATCAATGTTAAGCTTATACATAACCCTAGAAAATACTGACCAACTAGCACTTCTACTGTTGTCAACGCAAATATTTTGCTTGTATTCCTTGAAGAGCGCTACTTTACTTTCCCATACTGGTTCAAGGTAAAGTTTTTGGCTTGAGGTCCTGCAGTAGTGGGACTCCATCTTTGGGAGACTATGGAAGAACTCTTCTACCGAGCGAGACTTAACATCCTCTGAACCTCGCTTCTTCTTAGATTTTGCAACAGTAATGACAGGATTATTAACATTTAATGGTTCAAAATTGTATTCCTCTAACTCAGTATTATCATGTGACAGTTCACGAAGCCATGACTGAACACTTCTTTCACCCACATCCAATGTGTGTAAAAACATTTTCTTGCAAACATTAATACGCATGTTGTCTTTGATTAGATGATATTTGTATGTTACATTTCTTTTAGTTGAGTCAGTCAGAATAGATGTTTTACGTCTTTTAGTAATTTTCTTTCTTTCTATCAAAGAGGAGATATAGGCTTTTCTACCAGACCAATCATTTAAAACTTTCCAAAAATATTTAAAGTTTTTCTCTCTGTCTTCCTCCTGCAGACTTGAACATGACAAAGAGTTGGTATTCTTACTACTCCACTTACACGTACAGCGACATTTCATTTTCCTACCTTCCTTGTCAACACTCAATGTAAACTTTCCATTATTTATTTTTAAGCCCTTGTAACTTTCTCCCCGCATCCTCTTTTCTTTGTTGACTTGTCTTTGCCATTGCTGTGGATTAGATAAACCTTTCCGACTTCTTTTACGTTTCTGTTTTATCCCTCTTATTTCTTGCCCTCGAGCTTCATTTCTATTTTCTTCTCCTTCTCTGTTTTCAACTACACTATCTTTATTAGTATTCAGTTGGGTATCGCCTGTTAATATTTGTTCAAAAACTACTGTTTCTTTTTCTGTGCTGCTTTCTGCTTCTTGTCCGATTTGCTGTTGTTTTTCATAGTTTGTTACTTTCTGAACTGCTACGTGTTTCAGCATTACTTTATTAATTTTCTTCGATCTTCTTTTCTTTTTTGGTTCCTCATCACTGCTAGAAACCTCACCAAAGTCACTACTGGGAGCGTAGTTGTACTCATCTGAATCCGAAAATAAAGGACTGTCACTATCTGACAATTCTTTGTAGTTTACAAATTGGCAGCGTTTTGTTTTTACTGTATTTGAAGAGTTATTTTCAATATTGGTAGTAGGCTTAGGACTTAGCAAAACAAGTATTCTCATTTAAGGTGTTGTGGTACGGTTGTTGTCGATGTTCACAATACCAAACTCTCGGTCCATGGATTGTCGTATCTCTGGTGAGACCTCATTATTCTGCCAAACGCCGTCAGTTCAACTAAGCGCCTGCCTCTGAGAGCCATACAAATAAATTGATAATCTGAAAGAATACAACAGTTGTAGCCTAATTACTGTAGTAAAATTACTAATTAATTTTTACTGAGAAAAAAAATGTAAACTAGGGATTAAATTATTATCTAATATAGCCGAAAAATAAATATATTAACATTAAAAACAGTATTTTAGGTATAGCCAAAAAATATAGTTGGTTACCAAAATGATAAGCATAGTGAATCATTTCAGATATATTCAATGTTTACTGATACTTTGATTTATATACGATACCGTTATGTAAGGAGTATGCCAACACCGCGATCAGTTATCTATAATAGGCCTAACTTAGGTCTCAATAGCGTTGTTGTGAATTTCATTACTCTCTAAAAGTTTTGCCCACATTTATATTATCGCTAATGTACTTTACCAGTATCTAAAGTTTCAGTTAGATATACAGTCTTGTATTAGCGCCTAAATACTTTTGATTAAACTAATCTAATAAACATAAAATCCTGCAACAATCAAACCCAACAATGGTAATATAATTTTATAATTCCTTATTAAACGTTTAATAAATTCAAGTTACAGTTACAATAACTGTAGGCCTAAAAATAAATATTAATTAGGATTAGGCCTAGGATAAATAAGCCCCAATTATACTTAAATAGGATGTCTAGATGTAACTGTAATATAAAACAACATTAAGTAGTTTAAATTACAGATTTTAGAACTACATAATCATTTGATTCAAAAAGTCTTAAATATGAATTGAACACAAAGCCTTTTGACAAGAAAAAACTAATACGACATTTTGCAGTAATAACATTAAACACTTAATAAAACTATTTACATATGTTTGTAGAGTAAATATAATAACGCCCCAACACTTTGGCAACATGAGAATCCTATAAAGAATCCTTTTTTCAAACCAAATCAAACTAAAATATTGTTTTTGTTGCAAAAATATTCAACATCCATAACCTCACTTTCACTGACAAATTACTTTTAGATGTCAAATCGAAGCATCTATTGTTATAATTTACAGTAAAAAACATTAATATAATCTGCCTAAAAAAACAACCAGTAGAACTTTTTAACAGACAGCAAGCTGAGTAAAAATAAGAAATTATACTTTATTTCACTTACCTATTTTTATGTTTAGAGCTGAGTTGCCAATCACTCAACAATTTTTTTTATTTTTTTTCTCTTTTACTTCGGCTTTCGGACTGAACCATGAAGCCGACGAAGTACACATGTCTATGTTGAATAATTAACAGTTCTTTTCTAAAACAATGAAATTACTTATAATCACAATATTGTGGTTGCCGATCTTAATTTGTTTGATTATTATTTGATTATTTGTGATTAGTGGGTTAACATTTATGGTCTACAAAGTGTTTTGGTTAGTTTCAAAAGAAGGATTTGGGAAAATTCTTAAGATGGAATTTTTATATTATAGGATAATTTTTGCATAAGGTGATTTTGGGTTGGTCTTCTCGCCTGGGACCTGTCAGGCATTTATAAACCGAAAGGTAGGCCTACGGGTTTAATAAGAACCCTGGGTGAATGCCAAATCAATTATGTCTGAAGTGTATATGTTTTTGTGTTGGACTAACATTATATTTTTTTAATTTGGGAGTAAGATTAATGAATTTAATAATTTCGCTGTAAATATCTAGATCGTTTGTTGTACGTAGATACATCAAGTTAAATTATTTGGGGCGGATATACTGAACTTAATGTATTTCTTAATATTGGAACATGATACAGTTGGTCTTAAGCATAACTGTTACATTGGGCATCATAGAAATTAAGTTTTGAATCTATTGTCTTCTTCTACTCCTTAATGGTACATTTTAAGGACACAAGGGGAGTGAAATATAATTTCCATCCAGCTGTACTGTCTGTGCTATTAGTTTCTGGCGATGACACAAATCTCAGTCTGCATTATATTAAATTATGGTCGTGTCCTCTGTTAAAGATCCTAACATTGTCTGAACCATGAGTAGTATTTTCGGAGGAATGGAATTTGTTTCTAAACGGTCTTATACCCATATTACCTGAATGTTACTTGCGTTAAAAAGTTCTTTGAATTGGTTCTGAATACTACTACATTGCAAGTTATTTATTTTCTATATATGGTTCTGTTTGATGGAATATTCAATGTTATCTAAAGTTATTCATCCATCCAGTATAGCCTCCCTTTGCTTAATTTTGTCTGCGTATTCATTCTGCGAAATACCACCAGTGTCCTGGAACCCAGTGGATCCACCAAAAATGTTAGCCTTTAGCTATTATTTTCATGTAAAAGGCTGAGGGGATTATGTTATCTGTATCCGGAAAACCATTGACTTGCTTTTTTTAATTGCCTCTGATTCGCTGATTGAGAATCATGTTATAAATTATCTATTTACTATTATATGCCAGTTATTGTTTATATACTGCTCTATTGACTTTTATAATCTGCGATTAGTTCAGCCGTTTTAAATTCGATACATATTTATTTTAACTTAAAACCTTTTTACACTGGTATTTCAAATCGGGGTGTATGTAGAGAGGCACAGACGCCTCACGCCTTCTTTGGTTCTTTGACCCATCAGTGAATATTTTAATACTTTCCTCCTTTTCCTTGTTAGTCTCATGATGTTGTTTTACTTGCCCATTTGAGGTATAAACTTATTAATTTCTTTAGAAAGTGTTTGTTGTAATAACTGTCATATTATTTCCCTTTTTAACTGTATACTTATTATTATAATCTACTGAATCAATACACGTTGGAGCTATGTTTATGTGGGTCATAACTAAAGGTTTTTCAAAGTCATTTTGGGGTTTTATATTCCAAATTGGGTAGTCAATCGAATTGGGATTGTATGTAGAGTTGCTTATTCTAGTTCTACCAGTATTTTTAGCTAATCTTGTGGAAGCTTTTTATTCCTCCAGTATGTAAAAGTTGGAAGTGTAACAAACTTCAAGTACATTATTCTTAGATCAGAAGGTTATGGATGATTTTTTTCCTGTAGATCAGGATAGAGGATATCTTGTATATCGAATCTATCTCGTTAGCTAATTTCTTTCTTCATTTCCGCCGTGGGGCCTATTTTACATTCTGCTTGGTAAAAGGGGCAATATACTTGGCGTGCTTTTCATAGCTCCTATTGCGGTTCCTTAAAGTCTTAGATTCTGAATTCAAGATCGTTAATTTTACGAAGGTCTTTTTTGGGAGCACATTACTATATACGCAGAAAACAACAATAAATCTAATCTAGGACCGCTTTATAAGGGCCTTTGCGTTTATAATCTAGTAGGGGCTCAAATCAGGGTGAATTCTTTTTGTTACCACAGGCCATAAATTTAATTATATCAATATCTTTCAAAACATAAACCTTACTAAACATTTTCAGATATTGCGGGTCTTAGCGTGAGTTTTGTTGTCTATTGTGACTCCCAGAAATTTTTAAAATTAATCCACTACAGGAATAACACATCCCATTCCTTCACTAATACAGATTTAGATTGCTTACATTTTTTTCTTTCTCGTGAAAATAATTTACTTTACTTTTATTACCATTGGAAATGTAGGTGCAAATTGGCCAAAATATTTCTCAAGTGAATCTAATTGTTCTTTGGTACATTAGTTTGCGTTTGCTCGAAACCAATTAACCAGACGAAATATAATTAAAATAAAACCGTCCATCAGCGTATTGTAAAGATCTGAGTGGGTTTTGTTGTATAAAAATTAGTTAACTCTCAGCAATATAGGATGGAAGAACAATATAGGACTCAAAACATCTGCCGTTTGGAGGCGAGGCCCTTATAAATTGCGTTCCTTTGGTTATTACTGAACTTAGATAATGACTCATGATTATTTCCCTATCAGGAATAGCCAGTTGATGTACAGTATTTAAACAATTTTATTGAGGAAATACCAAGTTTTTCTAACATTCTTACTAAACACAAAAACTGGGATTGTAGACATTATCGTACGCACTCGTAATATCCAATTTTTTGAATTTGTGGCAAATAAGTGATCTCATTGAAAGGACAATGCTGTGTGAATATCGGTTAATAATGTTACAATGACTGAATCCATTACACAACCCGCTTTTTCCTATCCGACAAAACTCATATTGAGCTCGTATCCTCGGTATTATCCGTAACTTGCTGAACCTCGTCGATTAGTACCCCATCATCACAGCAACTATTCTTAATCATAGCACCCCCTCATGTCCAACACCAGCACACACACAACACACACTCACAACGCAACTACAACACAAACCCCCCCCCCCCACAAAAAATTGTTTTATTTTACTGGTTTTGAAATACTTTAACCTATACACCGGTTAATAAGTGATTTAAATAGGCCTGTTATGATGTCGCCTCTCAGTTCGCATGAGATGTTTTTTGTCTAGTTTTTGGAGGGCTTCAATATACCTATCACTCTGAATTGTTTCCATATTTGTGGTATATCCGATTTATTATTCCATATATTATTAAAAACATTTAAGAGATATTGTAGTGCATTAGTTGGTAAGTATTTTATCATTTTATATGTGATGCCATCCAAACCTGGTGAGGTATCTTTCTTTTTAGACAAAATCGCTAACTCTAATTCCTTGAATGTAAAATATCTTCTAGGAAAGGGTAAGTACTGTTATTAGAGTCACATAGGCCTATATGAAACAAAATCTTCTCTATTAGGAACATAATCTGGTGGTGATTTGTTTCATAAAATTCTCACAAAGCTGTTCATTATCATTAAGTAGGCTACCATTTTTACAGTTAGATTGATTACACTTTAATTTTTTGATCATTCTCCAAGCGAGTGGAGAAGATTTGTGTTTGCTTATCTCAGATTACATATTTTAACCCAGCCTAGCCGTTTTGGCATTTTGTATTGTTTCTCTAGCTGCTACCTGAGCTAGTTGAAATTTGTGATAGTTGAGTGCGGACATATTATTTTTAAAATTACTGAAAGCCAGTCTTCTGCGAGCTACGGCTATTGGGAAACATTCATCTGTCCACCATGCATTAGGCCTAAAGTTGGAGTTTATATTATTACACCACTTTTGTATCTAGGTATAGATTTTATCTGCAGCTTCTAGAATGATATTATACAAACACTTTAATATTACAATTTTGCATTAGTATGCTATTAATCTTATTTTCTATTAAATTATTGTATTTACTTCCAATCCGCCTTCTTAAAATTGAATTTTTTACTCTTCACCTACATTGTTGTTTAATATTCTATTAGGCCTATTACAAATACTAGTTATGTCAAATTTGATTGAAATTGGGAAATGATTGCTACCTAGTGCATCTTTATTTATTTCCCAAGATGTTAATAGTGAATATAGGTTAGGCGTCACAAAAGTCAGATCAATAGCGGTTGGTTGATGGACAAAATGTTGGTATGGTTGTAGTCCTACCATCATTTATACATATGAATGATGAATTACTGTATTCTTCAAAAATAGTATTGCCTCTTGAATTAGCCTTTAATGGACCCCAAATCGGATGATTGTCCATTTCATGTCACCACAAATAATTGTATATCCATTATCCTTGTTAAAAAGTTTGTCTTTCCAAAAGGAACGAAGGGTATATATTTATTAGTACAATAAAATATTGTATATATTAATAGGTACTTTTAAAATTTCTAATTTCAATAGCTAATAATTGTACTACATTGTCATTGAATTCATATATGGTTTTATATTTAATAGATTTATGAATAATGACAGCTATACCTCCATAGCTGTCATCTCTGTTTACTTTTAATAATGTATAATTATCATCGGTTAAAGATTCATTTTCATCTAACCATGATTCCTGAATTAAACCTATATGTTATTTTTTCGGTCTTAAATAATTGTATGGTCTCTGGCCATTTTAGGCTTTAGAGACCTAGCATTTCCATTGTAGCAGATTGAGGTCATTTGACATGTCCTGATCGTATTATCTCTTAATGTTTTGTGTTAACTACCTCTAACAGTAACTACTTTATTCAGTTTATCTGGGGGATCTTAGCAGTTTTTTACCCTTGGGTGGACTCTCATTGGAGAGGGAAAGGAAGAAAAAATCCTCTTCCCATTTTGGTTTTTTTGTGCTCACTATTTACATTTGGACAAATTGACTTTAGAGACATTGTTGCTTTCTTTATTTCACCTCTCATTTCTTACTGTGCAGGAGATCTTGTTCAATTGGTCCCTACTTTACAAACTACTAGGGTTATGGGTCCAGGTACTGATGTTTACCTAGGCTAAGTATATTCCCTGATGAACGGTCTGTGGTTCTTTTTAGTGGGAATTGTCATTATTCTGGTTGCTGAAGATGCCTTTTTTGATTTGTTAATTTGCCGGCTTTATCTTACTATTGTAGCTCCTATTATGTACTTTCCCTAGATTATAGGTTTTTTTATTACTTGAAACCATATTTGGAACTAGCTCTGTCATGCCTGTCTCCATTTACATCGCTCAAAGCGTGAGAACCTGTTAGTTTATGTTATTGATATTTGTTGAGTATTATTTATTGTGTTAATTTCAGGTAACTCCTGAGATATTCAGAGTCACAATATTTGTTTTGAATTTTGTCAGCGTATGATTGTGGAGGCCCCTTTTAAAATTGTCGTGCTTTTTGTGTTGCTTTGATTATGATATTGGGTAATGTTAGTGCTAAGCCTTAAAAAATAATGCCTGCTTTATATGGTAAACCTCATTCTATTTTTTAAATCAATTTTTTTTTGTCTCTTAAAATTCCTGGGGACATAATTTTGAATTGAACTTACTGTGTGGGGCGCAGTAAACAGTGTGTATGCAACCTTCCGGAGGTGTGTGTGGGCACTCGCAGGTCCTCCCCCAGAGTTGATATTTATCCCCAACAGTCCCTTATCCAGATTAGAGTTCTGATCAATTTTTTGCAAGGAGATAGAGAATTGGACTTACGTGTCCTGGTATGAAAAAACATCTAGAAACAATTGTTAATAGACCTGGGATGGAACAAATGTTTCTACCTTCATTCGATACATCAGGTTAAGTTTTAATGTATTCAGGTAAACCAATTCTGAATCAAAGGTAATTTTATAGCAAATCGGCAGTGAGGTATCTATAAGAGAAGATTGTTCAAACTTCTGCCCTATTTTAATCCTTTGTACTTGTTACCAATGGATTATTCGCTAACTAAGTTTTCATTGAGTATTTCATTTTCCCGGCGCTTGATGTCTGGTTCCAATGAATAACGACTCCAACAGTAATTAAATTTTTGTTATGGTATGGTACATAATACATTAATAATTTGTTAAGAATTGTGAATCGAGATGCTTAGATTATTTGCCGACAGTAGTAAATTTTTACTTTTCATGTGACAGACAGGTTGTTGCCTGCATCGTACTATGAAAATCGTTATGTCATATGTGGTGGTCTGTTTTAATTATTTTTAAAACCCAATCTGAAAATGGATTAAATTTTTTGATTTACTTTTATGGTTGAAGACTATGAAATTTCGTATGGCCCTTTGTTACTTTCTTTGTAATATCTCCTTTTAATTTACAAAATCTTTTTTGTTTAATCTCAGTTGTCTGTTCATTTTTTGAAGTTAGTTGGTTCTCTACATTTTTCCCCCATTTTCGTTTTTAAAACTCATTTTGTATTTGTGTCATTATTCATGTGTTTAGATAGTACTATAAGTATGATCTGACGTATCCATGTTAGATTTTAATAAACGAATCTACCGCTTATTTTCTTAGTTTCAGAGTGGTTCATGTCCCATCTGAAAGTCGGGGTGGCTAGACAAACCCCTTGCCAAATCCATCGTGTCAGGTCACCAGCCAAGTGATGAAATTAATACACTACTCTGTGTGGTTGTGATGTAATATATAGAAAAATGACAAATAAAACTATTTAAACCTTTATGATAAAATAATAATATTAAAACAAAAGAAAACTCAAATTAAGGTTAAGGTTTACATTTTATTAAACTAAAATACCAGGTTTTTTAAAAAAGCTCGAGAAGAAGAATCAGTAAGAATAGAACACAGGAAATTCGGCAACCACACGTCCTAATCACTCGAAGTTCCGTAACTCGAAGATCAGTCAACAATCCAATGACAACATGAGACAATTTGCAGGAACAGGTGGCTTGACATGAAAACATATGGCATTTTGCTACAGCTCTTTTTCTATTGGTCAAAAACATATGACATTTTGACACAAGTTCCGGATAGTGAAGAACCAAAACATATGATGCAATATAAAAAAATGGAAATTTTTAACATAA
Source organism: Homalodisca vitripennis (assembly GCF_021130785.1). Classification (NCBI taxonomy): domain Eukaryota; kingdom Metazoa; phylum Arthropoda; class Insecta; order Hemiptera; family Cicadellidae; genus Homalodisca; species Homalodisca vitripennis. Next base: position 1,997 of record NW_025778829.1, on the reverse strand, counting down.
GACATTTTGCACGAACGGCAACGATATGCACCGACATCAATGCTTAAGAATCTATTTGTTTGCCATCAGCCATTGTCCCTGCAGGAAACTACTGAAAAAAGCCTTTATAGTTGTAATATGTGGATGCCGGATTGGACGGGCCATTTAATTCCGCACATGCTTTACCATCAACACAACCTAACCAATTAGGAAATCCCCATTTGTTCATAAACTATGTTACTGCATTTTCTAGAGTATCTTTGTCGACAGTTGGCATGTGTTGGCTCAAGGACAGATTCCCCATATAGCATCACATGTTTTCATATACAATTCCAGCTATAGTGTTATATGCCATTTTGAAGGAAAACGCCATTGATCTGAAGGCAAGGACCAGTGGAAAAGAAACCTAAAAAATACATTTTCGATATAACATTGGACATGAACCATAGAACAAATAAATGTTAGTATAATACTTTTAATAAATTATAACTGTATAATACTAATTCCAATAAACTTTGGTTTTTTTTAGGTGATGCTGTACAAAAACCGCTGGAGAAATCTAAGGGAGAACTATCGGAAAGATGAAGAATAGATATAAAACAACAACTGGACAAGCTGCCAAGACAACACTAATGTTAAAGTGGGCTCTGTTTCATTCAATTTTTGGAATTTTCCTTGAGGGACCAGTTCAAACCTCGTCCTATGATAAGTAGTGTAATTCGTTCCCCGCTGCAGCACAAGAAGAAGAGGTTATCGGTGATGATACCCAATTTTATCTGAGGTGTTATAAATGATTCGCAAAACGAACAAGAAGGGTCTCAAAGCTATTGAAAGGTTTACCAGATGCTGATGATGGTTCACTATAACATTAACTGGCAAACAAACATCTTCCCTTTTTATCACCAACGACCCCAAACCGTTACAAAGGAACCGATATGGAAAAGTTTGGATTAATTTAGAAGATAAGGAAAGTGGACGGAATTATTGAACGGAGGAAACGATAGATCATTTACTAGATGCCTGATTAACATTTCCTCATGAGCCAATTCCCCTCTCTTAAAGAAGTGAAAGTAAAACGCTAATTATCCGTAAAACTCAAGCTTATGGATGTGCTTTTTGAAGAAGAGCAAATGTGGTATGCATCGCCCGTACTACATCCGTCAAGTGCGAGTAAATACTCACTCAAGACCATTATCTGCTTCTTCTAACCCGTTGCGAAATTCCACCATGTTACTGCTATGGAGTACGTTCAAACTTATCCAAGAACTTGAGCCTGTACGTGAAAATGATCGCTGGCCTTGGTGCAGGTATGACACTTTGGGGCAGTTTTTTCAATCTTTTAATCCCAAATAGTAATGGAGGGTCAATTTTTAAAAATAAATTATCACTAGCAGTTTTCGATCCAAAACCAATTTGTGTTTATGTTAATGAAAGTAAAATATCATTCGTAATGGAATAACTTTGGGTCTAATAAATGTTGTCAATTATCTAATTAAATTTGTTTAATGGCCACAACCCTTTTGACATACCATTATATTTAAATTAGTTTTTATTTTAATTGTAAATACAATTTTTATAATTTAACATGTACATATAACAAGTTATTCTTCCCGAGACACTCACTTTCTGAAGTTTGAATTCCTTAAAAAGAAGTGAGTGTGGGATTTTCCCCTAATATTTTAATATAAACTATCAGGCATCAATAAACGGAAGTATTCCCAAAAAATTTTGTGGCTGTCCGCAACAAATCCGGTGGTATTCTCTTGCCTTCTTCTCTGTCACTGAAGTATTCGTTAACCCATTTCCTCCTTAAATGTTTCACTTTCCACTACTAAAAACTTCAAGAAACTACTTTCCGTCAAAAGTTCATCATCAGATGACTACATCTTTGCCAGAACAGAATGCAGCAATATGCGAGTGGTTTGCAAGTAATAGTGACCACCCCAACTCGTGCGAGCAAGTTCTGCGAGCTTTGCGCAACATAAATGCTCGCGCACGCGTGCGACCGCACCCTAACT
>NW_025778828.1:0-65247 GCF_021130785.1 Homalodisca vitripennis | reverse complement strand
ACGAATCTGTAACTCACGAAATGAAAAATTAACCGAATCTATTAGCTGTTTGCTTCTACTTTCTTGAGCTGTCAAATCAATCTATTTGAAATGTCTGTACGAATAAACGAAAAATCTTCTACTCTACAAAATTGATAGTAACACAGTCTTTATCTTTAATAGTCTTTCTTTCCAGTAACAACCAAGTGTAATTTATCATGTTTATTCAATTCTTTAATCTTTTTTTCATCCAAAAACAGTCAAAAATCTGTTCGGTAAGTGTACTTTATAATCTTCCAACTCGGCAATTATTGTAAACCCGAATTTATCTTTCATTTTCTCCAGATTCAAAATTTTGTATTTCTTATTTTCTTCTAATTCATTCAACTTCTTATATTCTTTAAATCTTAGCTCACCAACTTCATTTAATTCCTTTAGTAGCTCCATTTACATAAGAAAAAATTTGAGTGTGTCAAGTTTCATATTTAGTAAAATATCTTTTTATTAAGGAAAAATTATCAACTTTTAAGCTTAAAGTTGGCAATAATTTGAGATAATTCAGTAGATAATCAAGGTTTTTTTAAGGTCCCTACACACTAGTATTAGAGTTTTTTTGAAAAATCCTGAAAATCTACTGAATTATCTCAAATTATTGCCAACTTTAGGCTTAAAAGTTGATAATTTTTCCTTAATAAAAAGATATTTTACTAAATAGTGAAACTTGACACACTCAAATTTTTTTCTATATAAATGGAGTGTGAAAAAATATCATGTCCGTTCTGCAAAAAAGAAATTTTAAGAAAAAAACTATGATCGACATTATGGCTCCAAAATCCATGCCAAAAACAAAGAAATTTACGAGAAAGAACTAAATTATTTGAGGAATTGGGCTAAAGAAAATCAAATTGTCGATCATGAAAAGATGTACGATATAGAAAAATTGCGTGAATTAAAGAAAAGCTTTAACGAAGATAAAAAAGATCTAAATCTATTTAATGATGAAAAAAATTCAATCAATCGCTGAAAAATTGTCCATAGAAACAAACGATAAAACTAAGTCTGAAGTGATCGAAGAAATTGATAAAACTCTTAACGAAAAACCTGAAAATATCATAGATGTAGAAGTTTTATCCTCAATACACGGTCTTTTCAAGCAATACATTTTAACAAACTTGAACGACAATTCCATGTCAATTTACAAATATCTATCATTTATGAGGCCAGAAATTAAAAGTTTAATAGAAAAATTTCAAGCGAATGTTAAAAATATGAAGGGTTATCTCTCTTTGGAATGTGAATATGAAAGAACTTTAGTGAACGGTGAAACACAAACGTGTCCAATGTATTTTTACTATAAAAGCAGACGAAATATTTGACAATAAAACGACTTTATTTCTAAACAATTTAATAAATTATCACATCGAGAACAGACAAATCATCCAAATAGGGGTTCAGGATGGACATTTAAAAGATGCAAACAACTAGTTTTGGCATTAATAAACACGAAATGATGAACGCAGGGATCATATTCGATTTACCAAAGAAAATCAAAGATAAAAAAGCTTGTATAAAATATCAAAAATAAAGATGACTATTGCTTTATTTATTCTATCCGATGCGCTATTGAAAAAAACCCGAAGGAGACTGCGAAGATCAAATCAATATGAAAAATTGTAAATGACGATATATTTTCAGGTTTCGAGTATCCAATGGCCTTATAAATGTATACAATCATTTGAAAAAAAACGAAAAGAGTTACATATTCCAAGTATAAGTTGTATCCTAAAAATGTCTATCTATGTCTCGTACTTATGGACGGGAAAAACTCAACATTGTTCCGTTACAAAATTTCTGATAAAATATGATTGCCGAGTTAGAAATCGATTTATATTTATTGTATGTTAAACAAGATGACAAAATATCTCATTATGTTTTGATAACCGATTTATTTAAATAAACTCGTGAGAGGGTGTCAGTTATCCCAGCATAACGGAAAGAATAATTTCTTTTGTAGAAGAAGATTGTTTAAGCCATTTCTACAAATTCTGGAGAATTTTTAAACAGAAGATCATTACGAACGTTGCAAAATAACACATGAAGTTTGTAAGCCAATTGATGCCCAGTTTCCAGGTCATCAGTCAAAAACATTCAAACCAAACAACATTTACTAATTATCAAAAGAAAATTTTCTCATCCTTACGTTATTTATATTGGATTTTGAAAGCATATTGAGAGAAGATTCCCACATGCAAAAAACAATCCGCCCAAAAAATTCAAAAATCGATCTACAATCAAGATTCAGAAGCATATTCCTTCAATGGTTTTACTCTCTATAAAGATATGTAGTGGTCGGCCTCCGATTGGGTGAACAAATCGCATGTATACAAAACTATCTGTTATTGAGACAAAAAATGTGAAGTCGTTTTGCCTAATGTTCCTACACAATTGTTTGTGAATGAGCTCAATAAAAATAATCAAAATACATAGCTACATTCAAAATTCTTAATTTCTAAATGAACAAAAAACCTATGAAATTGATCCGGAAGGAAGAAGAAGTAGCGTAACCAAAAATTCCAGTATTTGTCATATTTGTGAATGAATGTGAGGGTTTTTGATAATCAAACAAGATAAAAAAGTTCGAGAATCATTGTCACATTTAAACAGGTAGAATATTTAGAGGTTCAGCTCATTTATCTTGTAACTGGAAATCTCACAAATTGTCCTCAAAATATTCCAGTTAGTTTTCTGTCACAATATGTCAAATTACGATACTCATTTTGTACATATAAAAGAATTGGCCTCTCTAAACAATATGGAAATGTTGATTAGATCGCAAAACACAGATGGAAAAAAAATATATTAAATTATTCCGTAAATTCAGGATATAGGATATGGGTATATGAGTTTGAAGATGATAACTCAAGAAAGTTCTTCATGTTTCAATTCGTTAGATACGTTCTAGATTCATGGCCTGTCTATAGAAAATGTATAAAGTTATGCTCTCTAAAAATTAAAGAAAGAAAGACGTCAAAACCTACAAATCATTTTATACAAGGATGGAAGAATACTTGAACGCTCGAATTCTAGAGAGACAACCAATAATGCCGAAGAACGAAATCTTTTAAAATTCTTATCTGGATGGAAAAGGCATATTTTCCTACGAATTTATCGATAGTATTGGTTGAAAAAACTTGATTTACACACGAAGAGCTAAAAAAAAAAAAATTCAAGATTTCTATACACTTTTTAACAGATGAGAGCATATTGAGAGAAAAGAAAGATTTTCAATTGTGGGGGCCCATATTGAGGAAAGGATTTTCAACATTATTTAGCTGTTTTGGAATAAATTAATGGATAAAAATCTTGGTTAATTTACTCAGATCCTCTCTATTTAACATCCAAGATGTTTTATTGCTTTGCTGATTATCTTTTGAAAACTTCAGAAAGAAAACATTTGCTTGGAGAGTATTACACAACTCGATCCACAGCAACATTATCTGACTTGCTCAATGTCCTCGCATGGGACGCTTATGTTAAATATTAACGAAATTTGAGCTTCAGCTCTAATTAACACGATTTTTATAACATGGGTATTTGATGATTGGAAAAAGGTATTCGCGGAGGCATTTCTCAATGTAATTTTAAACGATTCTATGTGTTTAAAGCCAATAACCACTATTTGAAAGATTTTGATGAACGACTCAAAGCCTGGGGACAATGGAAACTATCTGTGGTAACGTTTCGATGCCAAAAAACCTTTATTGGTTACGGGCTTATGCAAAAAATTTACCATATAACGAAATCAAGTGGATGAATCCTAAAACAATACAAAAGAAGAGTGGCAAGAAACAATTTTGGAACTCACTGGCGACGAAGATTATGGCTATATTCTCGAAGTTGATCTTGGATATCCAACAAATTTACATGAACATCACAAGGATTTACCTCTTGCTCCCGAAAAATTTTAAAAACAAGTTGTGCACAACTTTATTAGATAAAACTGAATACGTTGTTCATTCGAGAAATTTGAAATTCTATCTAGAACAAGGTATGATTTTGAAACATGTGAATAGAGTTATTGCATTCGATCAGAAGCCTTTTATGAAAGATTACATTGATTTTAACACAAACATGAGAACCAAAGCTACAAGTGACTTTGAGAAAGACTTTTACAAGCTTATGAACAACTCAGTTTTGGAAAAAAGTATGGAAAATGTGCGAAAAAGATGTGATATCAAACTAGGAAATGAAGAATTTTCAATGAAAACAGGCCAAGAAAACAAACTTCAAATCTTTAATATCTTTGACGACAACTGTATAGCGAGTCACATGTATAAACAAAAGGTTAAATTTAAAAACCGATCTACATAGGATTTTCATTCTTGACCTATCAAAATTGTAATGTACGAGTTTTATTACGATAAATTAAAGAAGTTTGACCCAGATTTGAATCTTTGTTACATGGATACAGACAGTTATTTTCTAGAATTGAAACGAGATCCTTTTTAAAATTATTAAAGAAAATATAGAGGACTTTGATACGAGCGATTATCAAAATATCATGAATGTTTCATACTAAAAATAAGAAGGTAATAGGGAAATTCAAAGTGAGTTAAATAGCGAAGTTTTTAGAAGAATTTTTTGGGATTGAGATCGAAAATGTACTCGTACAAATATCTAGACAAAAATCCAGTAAGATGCAAAGGGATTAAGAGAAGCGTTGTAAATAAAACAATAAATATCGAAAACTTGAAGAAATGTTTGTTCGAAGATAAAGAAGAATTTAGGGAGATGACAGTAATCAAAAGCTACAAACATGAGTTGTACACCGTTACCATAAACAATTTAGCACTGAACGCTAAAGATGATAAGAGAATTGTCCTAGAAAATAAGATTGATAAAGTACGTTATGGCTATAAAAATGAAGCGAAATCTGATTATTAGACGAATTAAATAAACTTGGAAACTTTGATATATAAATGGAAGATGATTTAATTCACTGCCACAAATGTAAGAAAAAAAACGAAAAATATAGATTCTAAAATTGTTCAAACTCAAAACGGATTGTATAAGAATTGCAGAAAAATGTTCAAAATGTAAGACAAACAAGAGTAAATTTTAAAAGAATCCTTATGAAAAACAAGTAAAGAAAGAATCTAAGAATAAGGAAGAATAGAGATTGAAGCTAGAGAAATTCTGCACCAGTACGAAAGGAAATTTAAAAAGAGAAAAATTATAACTTTAGGAATTGACGATTTATGGGCAGCAGATTTAGTTATAATGTCTAACTATTCAGATCAAAAAAGATGGATTCAAGTATATGTTAAATGTTATTGATACTTTCTCAAAATATGCTTGGTCAAGAGCTATCAAAAGAAAAACGGCAAGGATGTTTCAAAAGCTTTCGAAGATATAGTAAAAGATGCTATAAAGATCGGGCATAAACCCCCGAATCTTCTTCATACAGATAAGGGTTTAGAGTTTAAAAATAAAGAATTTTAACGATGTTTTGAGGAAATACAACATTAAGATTTATCATACTGAAAACGAAGAGAAATCAAGTATTGTAGAGTGATATAACAGAACTCAAAAAGAAAGGATGAAAGTTATTTTTGAGATTAATAAAAACTTTAAATGGATCAATATTCTTCAAAAAATCGTAAACAATTATAACGATACAGTTCATAGCACGATCAAAATGAAGCCCAAAGACGTAGATAAGGATGCAGAAAAGGAGTTATTAGAGACCGTTTTCAAGTATATTCGACCAGAAATTCACACGAAAACTAAATTTAAAATCAATGATCATGTAAGAATTGTTAGTAAAAAAACAAACATTTTCGAACAAATATAAGAACAATTGGTCAAGAGAAATCTTTGTGATTTATCAAATTAATAACACAGATCCTGTAACTTATAGTATAAAAGATTTAAACAACGAAGAAATAACTGGAATTTTTTTATGAATATAAATTGAGAAAGTCAAAGCTATAATTTTTTGTATATAAATGGAGGCTCAAAAGAAATGTATAAAGTGTCAAGAATTTAAAGATTTGTCGAAGTTTTCTTAAGATAAGACTAGAAAGATGGATTATACTATTATTGTAAGGATTGTAATAAGAAATATAGAAAATAATTATTTAATAAAATGGAAAAATTAACTTTAGAAGAGAAAGAATGCACACGGTGTAAAAAAGTTAAGATATTTCAAGAATTTTATAATCTCCATTATAGTAAAGACAACAAACAAGCATATTGTAAAGATTGTGCTAAACAAATCTTGCTAGACCAGTTCATTGCGTATGCGGAAGGAAATTCAACAATTCTATAGTCTTAAAAGACATTTACAAACAAAATATCTTAATTCGAATTGTTTAGTAAAATTTAGAAACATTTTTATCGTGTAATTTAGATATTCTATAAATCAGTCGAGATTCTGCCATATTTGTAGTAAAATGATTTCCGTTGTATAAAATATTCAAAGATTCTTTCATTTGGTTGTAGAGATTTATACTATTTGGATCTCCATGTCTTAATAAAATATTTCCATTTCTGGGTAATCAATTTCAAGTTCTTTCAATCTTTTCGGTATTTCTCTCTTTTGAGCTCTGATAACGTAATAAGGATATTCCCACATGTGATTCTTTTTAATTAATACAAAAACATGGTGTTTTTTCTTATCAAATTTTTACATATCACATCTCTCTCTTCATTAATTTTCCATTCGCAATTCTTGATTCTCTATTTTCAAGGATTTCATTTGACCTGAAATTTGTAACTGTTTTATTTCATCTTTTAACTGCTTATTTTTCGTTTTCAAGTTTGTACACACCAAATTTACGAATACTTGGTAAAAATCTAAAACCCAATCTTGAAACATTTCTGCTATCTTCGTTTTTGATTTCAGTATTAAAGAATATATGCCCGGTTCATTAATAAAAAATAGTGTTTTTTTGAAAAAGTTTGAAGGTAAGAACGATTCGTTCCCCCCTTCTGAATTACGTTTTCGAAGCTTTTTTATATTTTTCTTTAACGTGATCTCTAATCGTTTTCATCGTATTTTTAAATTCCAATATTTCTGCAATATCTTTTGCTTTGAACCAAATTTCGTTATTTTCGTCAACAATCGTAAAAATTTCTGTATTATTAAATTTTGAGTTGATTATTTATTAGATCTACAAACTGTCTCCCTTTAGATAGAAAAGAAATTTAACTAGTAATTTTTTTTTGAGAATAAAGCCCAGATTCATTAATGAAAACAGTGTTTTTTTGAAAGTTTGAAGGCGGGGGCGAATCACCCCTACCTTCAGAATGTATGTTTTTGAAGCTTTTTCTATATTTTGGGGTCCATTTAAATCTTTTTCAATCTTAAATATATTGTTGTTTTACTCTTCATTATTTAATAAATTTCCCTCAGAGGTCTTGTATAGTTAGAACGATTTTTTGAATTCTTTTAATATTTTTTTTAATTGGAATAAATATTTGATTTATTCGGTCTTTCACTGATTTTTGATCCATAAGCAACATTTGGAAAAAAGTGTACAAAATTTCAGATTCTTTGTGTAAATGTTCGGTATGATTTTCAAAACTAGGTTCAACGAGATTGCAGTGCACTTCAATTACATTTAAAAAGGTCTAAATTTTTTGGCGTTTATTTCCTAAATATACTGATTTGGCTCAATAGTTTCTTGAACAAACCCTAAATAAATCTATATAATTGCTGAAAACATTATTCTTACTGGTGATTTTATTTGAAAATTTTTTTAGAGAGATATTTTTTTGCATTTCAAACTTGTTTTCGTCAAAGTTTAAAGATTTATCTGTTTGTTTGAATTTTATCAGATAATTTTTAAGGGAATTATTTATTTGATCGAAAGTATAATATCCTTTGTTTAAACCATAATATTTTGTTATGTTTTCTCACTAAATCCTATACAATAAGGAGAACTTTCACTAATATTTATTACAAAATTGTCAGAATAAAAACCGCTTAAACCGATAAAATAATTTGATTTCTTCCTCTAAGTGTATAGGATGTTCCAAGTTTAAAAATAATTGAGAGCTTTCTGAAGTCAACTTGAACAGCTTCATTTTCGCTATTTAATGGGAGAAATTTTTAAAGCAAAAAGATCAGTTTAAAACCTCAAACGTTTGAAGAAAATAAGAAAGATCATCCAATCAGATTGTTAATTGTTGGTTCAAGTGGATGTGGAAAAAAAAACAACTTTATTATTGGAATTTTATCTACAATAGGTTGATTCCTTATTCCAATTTGTATGTTTTTAGTAAATCTTTAGAACAAGACGCATACAAATAATTACAACAAAGATTCAAAAATATTGAGAAGAACTTAAGCAAAGAAATATCACATTTTTATAATGCTTCTGAGGACGTAGTTCCGTTAAGCGAATGTACAACCCAATTCGTTAATCGTTTTTGATGATTGTATTTTGGAAAATCAGGACTTTATTAAGGAATATTTCGTAATGTCTCGTCACAAAAACATATATTGTATCTATCTTTCCCAATGCTTTTCAAAGGTTGATAAACAAGTTATTAGAAATAATTTGAATATGTTGTGTGTTTTTAAGCAAGACGATCACTATTCGAGAAAGATTTACAACAATTATGTGGGATCTGATATGAGTTTTAACCACTTTTAATGAATTATGTGATAACATTTGGAAAGAAGACTATGGATTTTTAACTATTAATCTAACTTTGAAGCACTAAAAATGGTAAATATTTGAATAAATTTTCTAATATAAATGCCAGCTCAGTGGTACTGACAAATCTACTTGATAAAATATTTGTTACAATTATTTTTACATTATTTTTTACTTTTTATTTACAATATGAAAACAACTGAAAAACCGTAAATCTGTTCACGTTTGTGTTTACGTTTCACGTTCATGTTTCACGGTCCGTGTTTACGTTTCACGTTCGTGTTTCACGTTCATGTTTTTTACGTTTCGTGTTCACGTTTATACTGTTCCACGTTCACGTTTTACGTTCCACGTTCACGTTTTCAAAATTTTTCTAATTAAATGGTAAACGTTAAATTCTGAAGAAGGTTAAAAAACTTGATCAAATCGAAATAGAAATTAATCAATAGAATTTAAAGAAACAGATTCGAAATGATGAAAAAGAACTAAAATTTATTCAAAACATTAATCAACCTGTACCTTCTGCAATTAAAAAATGTTGAAGGTAACACACAAAAACGTTTTAAGTGATAATCAAAATTTGATGAATTTGGTTCCAGTTGTACGACAATTGCCGATATTTCAATTCCAGAATCTGCAGTGGAAAAGAGTTTGAATTGCCAAATTATTTCAACATACAAGCAGATAAAAATTCTTTAAAGACAAAAAAATAGAAAAAAAAAAACTAACAACCAATCCACAATCCCCCCACCCCACCCACAACCCACAACACTCACGTCATCTTCACCACCATTAAGACCACGAATCATTAAAGAAGACTACTACCAAAGTTTGAACCACTAAGTCCTGGCACCACGGATAATAATACTTGGTGAAATTGGTAAAAAAATTTCTTCCTAGAGCAAAGGATGATAAAATTGGTTTGAATTAGCGTCGGGACAGAAAAAAGAGAAGTTTTTATGATTGGAAATTTAACCATATATATTTTTGAACATAATGATATCATTATTAATGAAAAAACATATGAAGGACCTCAAGGTTTATGGAGATTATTAACAGACTATGACGCTTCCAAAATATAATTTATATTCATGAATGAATGAATTGGAAAAATATACAGAAATTTTATGGGAATCTGACTCAATTTTTACAAAAATAATGAATCCATCTACTAAGTTAAGCCGAAAGTCAAGTAGAGGTAAAAAATATATGAATTTAATTAAACCAATAGTGGGAAAAAAGAAACAAAGGATCAGGTTGTGCCAAAATACAGTGATTAATAAGATTGAATACAGATAAATCGACGATTTGACAAAACTCGATGGAATTATTATTTATATTTATGCTCAGAGAAGAGCTGGAAATAACATTTTTTTAAATGAAAAAGAAAGCAATTAAAAGATTTTATTACGAACAAACTTGACGAAATGATTGAAAAAACCTGATGGAATTAAATAATTAAAAACGAAATTTTATTGCCGCCAATAAGTCATCTATGATTGAGGGTAGTGGACTTTTGAAATGATTTTTATCAAAAATTTACCTTTTGAATTACACGTAGCCAACTTATCAGTAATCTGGGGCCTGGCACAAAAACTCGAAAAAAGACTAAAAAGAGGAGATCCTGGTATAAATAAATTTAGATCAAGCTGCTATGGAAACACGATATTTTTTATGCAAAACATAGATAACACAAATTCCCAGACATATAGCAGATAAAGTTTTGCAAGAAAAGGCAATGTAAAAGATTTTTATCAAAAGATGCTAGTTTAGTAGGTGAAAGAATTGTTTGCGCTTCCCAACAGCTGGAGCAATGTTTTTTGAAGAGAAAACTAGGAATTGGAATCGAAGAGAACTTGAAATTTTAACTATATAAATGGAGGCTATGAACTTAAATTTCAGCAAAAATCAGAAAGACAAAATAAAATCCCCTTTTAAGAAGAAAATACCCGTTAGTAATTCAATTTAAAATAGATCAACTAAAAAATGGCGAAGATAAGATATTTTTAACAAATAGAACAATACAATAAACCCAAAAACAAATAAGAAAAACAATAAAGGAACCAGAATAGAATTTTCTTATAATCAGTTGAAAGAACTTAAAAATGGTGGACCTTTTGAAAGATTAATTAGATTTTTGGAGAAAATATTCCAGTTGTTAAAAATTTTGTCCTGTATGTTCGTAAAGCAGCTCCAAAACGTTAAAAAAGATGTGGATTTCCTATGATTCGAAACATTTTAAATAGGTTAGATAAAGAGGTTGGAAGATGTTACAGGATCTGGATTAGATGAAAAAACTTTGAATTACTGGAAATCAAACATTAAAAAAAAAAAAATTGAAATCAAACCTTTAACATTCGGGGAAATTGGAATAAATCTGCAAAAATATTAAACATTTTAGAGGAATCTTCATGAGAGATTACATTACTTGAAAAAAGTTTAAGAAATTTTGAATGTGGACTTGTTAAATTTAGAACTCGATAATGGGAAGTGGAACGCTTTTGGATTTGTTATTATAAAAATGATAAGAATGCCCCCCATGTTATTTTGATTCGTATGGAAGAAAATTGAGGACAAACCACCTATAGAATTGATTAAATATTTGAAAAAATCACACGCGTCTAATACAATGATTCTTAGATTCAAGACTATAAAAGATCTCCCAATTTTGTGGTCATTTATGTGTTTTTGTGTTGAATGAACTGAGTGATGGTAAAGATTTTTAAAGAAGTTGTTAACAAAATATTACATGATAAATATGGATTCACAAAATATTTTTTGACGTATTTTGAACACTAATTAAAACAGAAAGTATTTCAAAATGTAGATAATAGTTTGAATTTTGATAGTTTGAGAAATGAGTTTGATAACAAGTTAGAAGATTTATTACAAAACCTTCCAGATTCAGATATGTTTGCTTTCCCGAGATTGAAGATTTTAAAGCAGAATATGATTTACAAAGCTTGCAAATTTCATGAGTTCAAATGAAGTAGCTGATAAAATAAAAACATTGAAAAAAAGAATTTGAATGATGGTGCAAAAAAAAATGTTTACCATTTTAATGTCTCATATCGAAAAAGCTGATAAAATTACTGAAGCGATCAAAAGTGAAAAGAATTATGTTAGTTTTGGCTAATAAAAAAAGAATTGGTCGGTGTTCGACCTGGCATTGACAAACCTGAAGTTGTTGTTAAAGAACAAATTTTAAAACACTCTAAAATTATCAGAAAACATCGATATTGTTTGATTTACATGATCCGAATGTTAAAAATGCCTTAGATTTTAAAGAATAAGGAATTAGCAGTTGTTAGTAAAGGAATTAACTCCATTTGATTATTGTTGTAATGAATTCAATTAGATGATCCTATTAAAATGTTTAATGAACTAAAACAAAATTATGAGAATCATAAACAGCATGTTAAAGATTTTACAACCAGAAGCTCTATGAAAAACTTGATGAAAGAAGTAAAAGATCATTGTCGACGCTGTTGGTGAAATTAATGAAAAGACTTACTAAATTTAAAGATAATTTTGATAAGTTTAGTTTAGAATGCTACGAAAACTTTTGAGAATATTGGTCATAAATTTGTTGAATACAATGATTGTTATGCTGACAAATTTCAAAAAATAGAAGAAAAACTTAATAAGTTGGGAGGAAGAAATCGTACTGAAATAGGTTAATCCGCGGTAGGGTTATTATGCACGATAAATTTTCCCTGAAATAAATGGCGCTCATATATTGTGTGAGTGGTAAGGCATCAAACAGAAAAACAAATGATATAAAATATCTATGCAAACATCAATGTAGTTAAGAGAATACCTGGAAAAATGTGCTGAATGTAACGCTAAAAAGAGCCATATTATAAAAACTTGAAACTTTTTTCTTAATAACATAGAGATGGCGGGGACATTACAGTGCTTTCGATCTTTTTATAATGCAACACGAAAGAGATTTGAAAAAAGAACATTGGCGATGATATTTTCTCAAAAGTATGAATTATCCGTAGATATGATGAGATTATACGTAAAACAAATTGAATTGGTATAAGACATTGCTAAAATAACAGACTTTATCATCAGAGTTCATCTCAAGAAAGATATTACATTATCAATTAAAATATCATATGTCCTGTTCTTTGTCTCTATCAACACTTGAGTATAAAGTTTTTGGATGAAAAAGTTATATGTTATTTCTCCAAACTTCTAATGGCTTTAAGTCAGATTTTAAATTTGAGTTGTTTTTGACAGCAAGCTGGAAAATTTATCTCATTTTGGATTAGGATTTTTTGAAAATGTTACTATTCTCGATCTATAAAAGAGGATTTTATCTTAAGTTTTTATAAGAGACAGACGAGACGATGATGTGATTCTGAAGACTGCATACTGGGAAATGTATTTATGTCTGTTGATGGAAAAATAACAATTTACAGATTTTTTTATTAGAGTTCCAATGATTGATTATAAAACCACGAGGTAAAAATTAGGTTGATTGATGAATATTACAAAAAAGTCAAAACATTGTGTTTAATTTTCTAGATTGGCAATGTATTGAAAACCAAAAAGGTGATTTCCGGAACAACTTTATTCGTTCCGATATTATACAAACATTTTTATAGATAAATATCTTCAATCCTAAGTTCGTTAATTATAAGGTATTTTCAAACAAGAATAGACAGAATAAATCAAGTAAAAAAAAAATCCTTCAAAAGTTTGATAGTTTGAATGTAAAAAATATCAGAGTAAAATTGAACGGTTTTCTTATTATTCCAGATGAATTACAAAATTTAAAACATTTCAGGACGGTCTTTTCAGAATCATGTTATCAGATGTAAATCAAGATTTTAAGAAAGTTTACATGTAATAATAAGGAAATGTGTTTACAAATCCTTAAAGAATTTTTAGCGAATATGACCCTTATTCTATGTCATTGATACAACAAAGAGTTGACAAATATTTCTGGACAAAGAACTCGATATAATTATCAATTATGGATTTTCAAAATTGCTGTTACAAACTCGACATGTTATAGTGGTTGATTGGTTTCTGTAGAAATTTTTAGATCCCTAGTGATGTGATTAAGAACGAATATTAGAGAAAAATTCAGTAAAAAATCGCGTTTATTTTCACTATTATTCATTGGATAATTTTTTAAAACTTTTACAGAATTGTTAAAGACATGATAAAAGTATACATTTTTAAATTGCATTAAAAAAATTTTGAAAAATAGGGATGAATATTAGGAAAAAAACTATTTTTAAGGTCATGGATCCGGAAGTGGTGATTTTAAAAAATACTTTAATATTTAACCTGATCCTATATACAAAATTTCATCGAAAAAAGCTCCAATAGTTCGCCCAGATATAAGAGTTTAAAGATATAAGGATGATGGTGGTAGATTTTTGAACATTTTGTTATTTTCATGAAAAAAAGATATTTAAGTTGAACTCGCCTTGTTTTTGAAGTTTCAGATTTTTCTGATAAATTTATTTTATTTTTTTATGAATATTAAGAAATAGGGGATGATTTCACCCTCATGGATAAGTTAAGTCGTAAAGAGTTTAAGTATTTAATATATGTGTACCAAATTTCATTAAAATTCGGTTAAGTAGTTTTATGAACCAACAAGGTTTGATATAAATATTGATATTTACTTATTTTAATATACTGTGGACATTGGAAAACTATAACCAGTTCTAATATCGATTGCAAACCATCGAATTTCTTATTATCGATAAAACTTCTGATATTCATAATCGTTTAATCGCACGGAAAAAAAATTTTCATCATGGGTGTTGGGCCACGTATAGCTAGCCATGTAATGAATCCTCCTCTATTTTAACGGAAATTTAAACAAATGCTAGTATCATTATTTAGAAGATTCTAATGTATTTGTGAGTTTGAGAAAGAAATATATGGACTTTAATAATGTAGAAGAAGATTGCTTGTGAAAGATCTTGTGTTTCTTGTTAAAAGTGAAGTGAAGTGTTCCACTGGGCGTATTTGCCATTCATAGTGTTATTAGTATTTTATAAGTTTACTATTTTATATTTTGGGACTCGAAGAAAGGAAAAATTTGCAAGATAGATTGTGAATTTGTGTAGACATTCTAAACTTGTGATAAAAACAATGTTGTGAAAATAGTGTTTCATTTGTAATACAGAATTAAGTGTTTTTACAGTGAATTTCATTTGTCACACAACAGCGTGAGCAAATGCAAGGTTCCATGTTGGTGTGAGCAAAGGCAAGGGTCATTGTTTCACGGCTGGTGAGCAAACCAAGGTCATGCGTGGAACGTCCGACGTCACAAATCATAGAGTTGAATTGAAATAAAATATATGATAACCTTTTCTTCTTCTCCCATATCCCCAATTTCTCTGAGAAGTTAAGTAGATATCGCAAAAACAGCACCACCACTAACAACACTCATTTTGTAAATGTCGTTTCATTATATCGTAATGAATTGCTTGAATGGCAAACGTTTCTCTTATTCTTCGTCAGAATCACCACACACACACACAATATTAATCTGTTTATCGTAAATGTTTTTTTCCATATAATTTATCCCAATCTACAACAAAAGCTGTGATCTCTTATAAAATTCCTTTGATAAACTCTTGTTGTTTTACAATAGACTTCTTAAAAAACTAGACTGTATGCATATTTCTTGGCCAGTATGGATATTGTCTTCTCAACATTTCAATCAAATAAACAATGAAATTTTAGCATAAAAGCGATGAAAAATGTCACGAGTGCATGGTGTTTTAGTTTATTTTTGTATAAATCGGAATATTTTTCTATATTTTTCTACTTATTTAATTTAAAATCTCTCTATTACCAATTTAACATATCTTATACTACTTATCTAAGTGTGTCTGTAATAAAATTGCATTGAACATTCTTTTTTAGTACTTAAATAGTTCTCTGAATTCCGTTTTCATTTAAGGATCGATTTTCAACTTAAGGAAATAATATCAACATTTGTTTAACATATTTAGGTAATTCAAAGAAGTCTTTATAAAACTATTTCCTGTGCGTTTTTTAAAAAGTTCTTTAAAAATGCTAGAAACTTGGAAGGAAGTGATTTTGGAGAGTTCATGTTGTTTGAAGATGGACTATTTAGTAGAATAGATTTTTATATTTAAGAAAAATAATTTGACTACAATTCATATTATTCCTCTTTCCATTCCTTCTAAATCTTTCAAAAGAATTATAAACTCTTTCGCTGATGAAAAATCTCTGATTTTCTTTCTTCCGGAACTAATCTTTGTTATCATAGACAAAATATCCTAAAATAGTTGAATAATAAAATATAAATCATTTCTTTTTATCTCGGTAGTTTGAAATATAAACATAAACATTTGCGCTGAAAAATTTATATCTCGGCACAGAGTTTAGTTCCATAATCTCCATTTATAACAAAGAAATCTTTTTGTTTAATGGAAGAGTATAATGCCAACTGTTTACAAGTGTTATAATAGAGGAGGAAATTATTTGATAAAGGATATTTAGTTTGTAGAGATTGGTAATTTAATTTTGTACGAAAGACCCTAAACCTAGAGAAATTTCGAAATAATAACTAACACATTTTGAATAACCTGCTTACAAAAATTGCAATATGGGAGGTAAAAAACAAACAAAATTTGTTACAGAATTTAGAAAACAGAATAAAATTTTTTTACTTATCTCTCTTAGAACCGTTGAAAAAAATATTTTCCTTTTTCAAAGAATACATTAGGTTTGTAGGTATCGATACACACGTTTATTATGAGAAGATTTAACCGGTATTTTTCATTATCTGGATGTTGAATTTGATTACGATTTTAAGCCTGAAATCGTTTGATGATTTTATTTAATTATATACATTTGGAGAAATATTTAAATGAAGAACGTCGTCAAAAGAATGGTGGTTTTACTCACAATCTCCCCGACTTCCTCGAGTGATTGTTAGCAAATTCCATCATTTCCGTTTATAAGTTTTAATTTATAGCTTTAATTCGTAGCAGACAATTTTTCAAATAGATTGATTTGACAGCTCAAGAAAGTAGAAGCAAACAGCCTATAACTATTCGGTTAATTTTTCATTCGTGAGTTACAGATTCGTTTATTGTCCCTTTAAAACAGGAATTTATATTGATTTTCCGGGTCGGTCTCCGAAAGTTCCGCTTAGAAACCCCATGTTCATATCCTAATTATTTATATACAGTAAATTGGTATAAATGGCAATTTTCCTTAATTAATTTCATATAAACACTGAATCGCAAAAAGTAGCTTGCTCCGCCGGGAGTCGAACCCGGATCTCTCACTTGCCGGGTGAATGTGCTACCATTGACACCACAGAGCGCTCACTTATTCCGATTACCAATTATTTTGTATTTAGCCTGTATCTGTCACAATACTGTGTTTAAATATGCAAACAAACATATGAATCGGAAAAGACCAAATACCTGTCAAACGACTTTTTATTTACATTAAATTGTATAACATGGCAATTGCCTTAATTAATTATATAATTAATATATATATAGATATATATAAAATATATATAAATAAATATATAATTTTCTTTCTAAAAGAAAAAAATTATATTTCGTATCAATCCAAACCAGGGAACAATGATTATGCACGTATTTTAACACTTTTCCATTACTACAATTTTATTGCTAGAAATATATATAACAACTCCCCCACCAATTTTTATTATTAATTGGGGGGGGGGGTGGGGGGGGGGGGATAGGTGTTTATAGTTTTGGTAGTTCAACCACTATAATTCAAATAACTGTTTTATTTTTCCTCACGATTTCATCTATTCAAAAAATATTTATTAAATTTATACAGAAGAAATTACGACAAAAGGTAAAATATTGGTAATCTGAAGTAAAAATTAATTTGGAAATATATTATTTGGTACATGCAATATATGAAAACATTGCCATAAACTGTAGTGGATATTGAGTATAAAATACCCTATAACATAACCTTTTTGTTATAAAAAGATACATTTATAAGGTAACTACTGCAAGGAAGCTATTCCTGAGTGCGTTTCAAGAATATGTACCGTTATAGTAAGCTCTAATACATATATTTAAAAAGTTTTTGAAGTAGTTACTGGATACTGAAACAAGTATATAGGCTAAATGCACAATATCTAGAGTTAATACATTACAATGTATTACTACAATCAGTGTGCATTTTAGCACCATTTGTTTTAGTCTTTCTTGAACTGTTATTTATATATTTAAGGAGGAGCAAACAAATAATATTAAAGAAACGTGTTTTCTAATTTTAAATTAACATATATATTTACAGAACGACAGCACATTTTGCAATCTTTGCTTTCATTAACACGGTATAATATATTACGCCTTTTATTCATTAATATTATTTTTATATGTATGTTATTTTGTATAGCAGATCATCATGCGTCATTTATTTAGATCAATTTCTGAATTATCTTGAATAAATTATATTCTCTGAGAGATTTTATAACAATGTTTCTTGTACGTTCTCATTTGCTACATCATTGTTTTGCTAATATAATTGAAAATGTTTGCATCTTGAGAATTTTATCACTATACATTTTTCTATTTCTTTGTATTTTCAGTTGGTAAAACTGAATTCAGAGCTGTCAGCTGTAATATTGGACAAACATAGGAGTTCTTACGTATAAAAAACGTTGAACACATTTTGTAGAATTCAAACCGTTATTCCTGTGTCACATTCCGAACGAAACAATTATATCTTACAAAACTATAAATGAGAATGTTTAATTGTGGCAAAATTGTTCATTACAATGGCTCAATTGTATAATTTAACAACTTACAAGAATAGAATAGTGACAGAACTCAAATAACGATACTCTAATTGGCATAGAGTGTTATAATCAGTAAGTGAACGAAACATTGGGCTAACTGGTACTGTTTAAGAAATAACATCTATGAATGGTATCAGCAGTGATGAGGAAGAAGTCTATAATTATTTACATAGTTACAAGGCAAACTATGGTTAGTGTAAGTGTAAACTAGATGGAGTGAGGATAGGAACTTAGAACTTAGGATCAATAAGTAGTTACTGACCTTGAACCCTATCAGCCCTGGACCTATCAGTAGGGATGTCCTTGACCTCAAGAGCCGGTGACCGCTGAGGCTTCTCACCCTCCACGCTCTCCCTCATTGCTTTTCCAGTAGACCGTAGCGATGGTCGCCAGGCACTTCAACTTCAGGTCACTTCGCCGGAAGTGTCTCGCCTCCACTTTAAACTCCAGACCTAAAGTTGCGGTTTCCAGACCCTCCCTCCCCACATATTCCACGGTCGGACCTCTCAGGTACGAATTGTTGACCTGTTATAACAAAATATCAAAATGTATGTTCACACTTCACAGTTCAAACATCTTTATTTCTACAATATATTACAAGAAAACTACATAATGTCCAAGTGCGGTGAGCACGTGTGACAAATCTGTACGCATATAACATAAAAATTGTAATATACTTTGGTCGGCTGCACATTTAATTAACAACCAAGCTTTAATTAATAAAAATATTTGTTTAAGTTATTATTATTTTGCTTGAACCAAAGCTTGCACCACACCTATTACCACAACCAACAATCAAAATAACGCACCAATTATATTAAATCTTGTTACTACTATTATCATAAAGTGTTTGTATAGTACTTAATTTATGCAATATTAAACGAAACAAATGCGAACAGCAAACTTCCAGCTCATTCCATTTCCAAGTTTCATATATCAAAACCATAATAATAAGTGTACATATTCACACATACATTCACAAGCTAATAATAAGTACACATAAAAGTATTAATACGAATAACAACAATATATATCTATATGTTATAATAACATCAATACATTCAAGTATAACAAAATAACAGTTCATCTGAATAACAATAAATAAAAAGATACAATTATAAAAATCTCTCATTATAACAACAATACGAATAGCTTTTAAATAGATATACAACATCCACTGTAAAAAGGTTATGACTAATTTGAGTGATAATAAGTTAACAAAACATATATTAGTATTGTGAAATATGACAATTTTATTTATATTTTAATATAAATAAAATATATATTTAATATTTCGAGAATTAATAATTGAAAGAATTGTTATAACAATTGGTCAGATTCGCATAATATTGTTATGAACATATTCTGAATTTGGGCTTTTATTTTGAATTTGGGCTTAATTGAAAAAAACAGATCATTACCACATTCCTTCGTAAATGTATTATAAATTTTAATACCATTACAATAGAATTGGTGGCTGGAGATTTCTTTCGTAAAATTAGGTAAGTAATTATGATATTTGACTTGATGATCTAAGATTTAGTATACTTCACTTAATACGCTAAGCTTTAATTCCTTCACGTAATTAAAGATATGTTCATGAATATAAATTAAAGTAGGTGACACATACAATTGTTTAATGTCCGATATACGTTGTTCTATAAAAAAATATGCGACAGGGTCAAATTTCTTTATATTGTTAATGTTTCTACCCGCAAATCTCTGATAAATTATAATTGATTTTAGGATACTTTCATATGTTCCTCCGTAGTTTAACATTCCAAACCGTATGCCTTCAAACCAGGAAGTATATAACTGCTTCAAATGTTTTTCTTTATTTAATCTCTAAAAATAATACAAAATATAATAGATTTTTCGTAATTTTTACTGCTAAATAATGTATGTAGTGATTCCATTTTAAGTTCCTGTTAATAATTAATCCCAAATACTTTACATAATCTCAATTTTCTATTTCCTTGCAAGAACACTTATATAGACATTGATGTTTGTGGCAACAAATTTTGCAATTGATTTGGAGGTCTTTACTTTCGTTTATTCCGATAAAAAACACATTCTGATTTAGATGTATTTATTAGAAGTTTATTATGTCCGATAGTATGTCTATTAAAAGACTTCAATTTACGGAGAGATTGTTCATGTGTTTCACACAAACCTGTTCCCCGTTGATGAACCACATGAGGGAGGCTGCAGGCTTGGAACTGCCAGAGGTACAGTTGACCCTCACGGTGTCCCCGACCTGGTACCTTGGCTTCCCTCCTGTAATGCGTGGCCCCTCCTCTGGTAGAGCTGTGGGCAAAAGTACAAATTATAATTCAGTACAAAATTATATATAATTTGATCTTCATAGTTTTTAATAACACTCAATTCACTATGAAAACCACGGGACTGATTGGTATTCTTTCCTATGTGTCTATTATGATTTATGCTAGAAATTACATATTTAGATTAGAAGTTTTTTTGGACGATAGAAGGATTGTGAAGGAAAGGGATTTTTCCGGACATTTGCCATATTTCAGTCATACGAAAATGTTTTTTAGTTAGTGAAGTTGACACACAACATGGTGGTTGTGATTCCTGACTTACGCGTCACAATTATCTGGTATTTTCGGCTTTATTTTAACGTAGTTTGTAATTATGTCTTAGGTTAGTTATTAACTCGAAGAAGAAATCAAATTGCAGATCCCGAAACGTAGTGTTACTTTTTTCTGTATCACTGAACAATGCCAAATGTCCCGAAAAATCCTCTTTTACGACATTTGTTTAGCTTTAAATCAGATTGATTATAAAAAAAGCAAAGAAGGTAGATTATCTTATAGACTAACGGCCATTTTTAAAACATTAGCAATCATCAACTAAGACGGCAGTGATCTTTTTAATCTACCCGCTTTGTTTTCGTCTAATTAAGAAATTAAATATATACATTTGTGCATCTTAATTTTAATCTACCTTTAATCTTTATAACCGGTCAAATTGAGAAAAAGTGTTCGATGAAAAACGTACAACCTTTAATCCCCTCCCATTATCATAAATCACAATAAAATATTAACATACTGGTAGGTGTTTATTCAGAGGCAAAATCTTTATAACAAATATGTAAAAAAAACAGTATATAAATGACTGATATGCTATTAGTGAACAATAATTAAATATTAATTTGGCAGGATCCTTAACTACCATTTTCAAGATTTTTTTACTTAAACATAAATCATATGTATATAACAGTGAAAGGACACTCACATACATCCATTTTCCATAGGGCAATAAATTACATGAAATATCATAACGATTCCCCATAGCAATAAATAGTTAGAATTGTAAACTAAAAACGTTTAATAAAACTGGAATTACCGATAAACTGTTAAATATATTCAGGTTCACAGCATATCGAGTCTATAACGGCCTTTGATTGCGGCTGAGTTTGAGGTGAGTTATTGTGAGTTAGTGAGGGAGAGCTGTAATAAAAAACCTCTCGGCTTGTATTTGCAATTTCTATGAGAGCTTGGGCATTGAAGAATGAACTCATAACTTATCTCAGTCGATATTTTATATCCGTCATTATTTACTGGGAGTGCTCGTTTTAATCGACCACTAATGAAACGTCTCATCTTTGAGTACTCCGAGGAGTAAAATATTAATATCGGAGTATCTTTCTGCTAAATATTGACAACTTTACAAATGTAGGTAACGAAATACTGATGTAAGTTCATTCCTCATAGAACAACGAAACAAACACGATATTTTCGAGCAATTTTGTTTAAGTCATAAAAATATTTCATATACATAAAAACATATACATAGAAATATATATGTACAATATGCAATATCTTGGTAGCGATATAAAATTTAAAATCCTTGAATAACAACATTACTTGTGAAAAATCGCAACGTGCAATAAGGCAATAACAAATTTCATTTTATGTTATCTATATTTTGAAAAATACTGTATGTATATTGTATACGCTCAGACCACCATATTTCTGAGAATTAATTTTTCTAACTTTTTTTCAAAAACAAATCTCAATTAAACAAAAAATTCTTTTTTCAAAGTATGTTTTGTATCTTTATTTAACTTAAAAATATGATTTCTTCCCTATAAATGATGAGAGACAGACAGAGGGTATAGTTAGTAAGTCAAGATTACATTTAATTTCCGCATTTCTTAACCTATTTTCACCGGGGAAATCTAATCTTATAGTTTTATAGAATAATCTATGAACGGTAAATGCTACTGTATGGTTATTAAATATTTAATTTCAATATAAGAAGATTATTTAAATGCATGAAATACTTTGACTACTTTAATGTTAGTGTACTTATATTTATAAAATATTTTTTGAAACATATGGTTTTGTAAAACTTGTTAAAATATGCTACTTATTTAAGTGATTTTGGTTACCATACACTTGTAATAAACAATAAAAGAAATTGCGAAATAGTCAAAAGTGATTTTTATATGATGTGCATTTGAATTTGTGAGACGAAAAATGTTTTGTGAATCAAGAAATAATACAAATTTTAACATTTTAATTTTCGCATAAGTTACCAAAATAGTTTATATATAAATAAAACATATCCAATAAAGTTTCAAAGATTTATGGCAAAATATAATACATATTTAACACATACATTAGTTTAGAATATTCTATTACCTATTAGGGAATTAATAGAGTAAGACAAAATAAATAATAAACCTAAATCAAATTTTAAAATCAGAGAGGATTTATTAAAACATGCAGGTAAAATCAGGCTGTAGGAAACTTGGTAATTATAGAGAAAGTAGACACCTAAAGACTAAAATTTCAGTTTAATTCAAAAATTCAGAATCGTGTCAAATAATTTTCAAAAATTTACCACACTGTGGAGTATAAAGTTTTTGGTAATTTAATATTAGCATATTATATTAACTAACTATTCATTGTATTTTGATTTAGTGAAGGAATACCTAATAAATAATCAAATACATGTCAAATCGACAGCAAATATTTAATTATTTTGAGGAAATTATATGGTAATATAGCATAGTGGTATTTTGTGGGCAGAGTGAAATAAATATTTTCATAACTATTACTCTTATTCGCCTAAGCATATACATAAAAATAAAAATATATGAATAATTCTCTATAAAGAGCTCAATATCTAAATATCTTGACTTAAATGTCATTAAATAAAAAATAACATCCAATGTATGTGAGGGATAACGATTGTTATATTTTTGGATTATATATTAAAATGGACTAATATAAAAATTACCAAAAACCGTTATTTATTTATAGTAGTAATGGAACGCAAAAATGTAGCATACATAGCATACATCTTTTATTGTTAACAGCGCTAAATGAGAGTGATAGACATGAATGTACATCTAATGTATTTAGACTTGGTATTCAGGTCTAGAACTTTCTTTCTGCAAATTTAACAAACATTTATTTTATTTTCTAGCTTTAAGGTATTTATTTTATTCTACAGAAGAGAAATATATACCTGAAATTTGCCTTACTGAGGGGGCTGCATACAGCACCCTAATTTATGAACTAATTCCTGGTACTTAATTATATTTAGATAAATAACGGCCCATTGTAATTTTACCTATGTTTGAAAAATTACGGTTATTTGTTTAGAGGAGTACAATTTTATTGATTTATTACTAAACAATCTTTTAAAAAGTTCTAAGTGGTAAAATAGAACATTTGGTTAGTTAAAAATAAATCTGATTTTACGAACAACTTTTGAAATTATTTTACCTACATCACCCCATGAAAAATTCATGATTTGACGTTTCAATCATAAATTCAACCTCAATTTTACATATCATATGCACATATACACATAATTTTATCCTCTTATTTCTTCTTAGAGCAACTTTTTAAATAATGTAACCTATATAACCCTATAAAAAATCATGAATTGACGTTCCAATCACACATTCACCCTCAACTGTATATTTTATATGAGTATATACGCATAGTTTTATCCTCTTAATTTGCCCTAAGAGCAAATTTTGAATTAATTTAGTCTAAATAACCCTGTAAAAAAGTCATAATTTAACGGTCTAATCACAAATTCACCCTCAATTGTAATTGTATATGACCACATACCAATAACGTTTAATTTGTTCTAAGAGCAAATTTGATATTACCCTACATCGCCCTGTGAAAAAGTCATAATTTGACGGCCCTAATCACAAATTCATCCTCAATGATGTAGACGAAGAGAATATATCAAGTTATAAAACGCATGATGATACAACGTTTTAGGAAGTGCAATGAAGTTAGAGAAGGACTTTTTCACAGAAATTGCAAATACTTCTAAAATGTTGTTCTTTAAAGTAAAATTTCATAACTTTGTTAGAACTCCCTTAGTAGACTCTAAAATAAGTATAATAGAAGTATAAAAACTTGGCTCGCTTTGGAAAGCAGGCTGAGCTCACGTAATAGTATCCCTTTACATTTTCTCAGAGAAGACAAGGAAATACGTTGCGGTGTGAAGATAAGGCGTCAGCGGACACTATATTAGCAATTCGTATATGAGGTGCCAGATATTGATTATATAATGGCGTAGAGGAGAAGCAGAAAGGGTTATCGCGAGAGATGTCTCATCCATCATCCCCTAATAGCAAGGTCGGCACCCCTAATAGAGACACAGCCACCGCTAACCACCGTCTGCCTTTCCGGGGCTTCACGCTCGTCAATGGCGGTTGTTTACGAGCTATAATTTTTATGGAACAGGTGTTTCCTGACTCCGAAGTTGTTTTTAAAGCTTTTAATATCATAAAGGATTATTATTATACGAAGAAATATTACCGACGTTTTATAGTTTTAAATCATTATTACTAATTTAAGACAATTATAATACGGGTAAACTTTTATCTTTTGGATAATTTAAAATTGGTATTGATATAGATTTGGATCTTCCCAAAAAAAGCCTTATAGATAAAAAATTAAACAGAGAATATGTTGCTAAGCGTCAAGATTACGAACGCCTGGACCAATTAGGGTAATTATTTTGTAAATAATTTTTTTGAATCCATGGAAGGTTTATATAAATATAAATATTTAAAAAAAGGAGTTGAGTTTTATAATCCATACTTAACTGACACTAAACGGATGTTGAAACTATCAAGTAAAGTTTAAATATTGGCTAAACACATCTGTTTATGCTTAAATTTGCTAAAGTGCTAGCAGTTACCCGCGACTTTGCACGCAGTTTCATAGTGTTTGCACCTGTAGGATTCTCTTCTGATTCGAGTGAATTGTATTTGCGACACAAATTTCAGTTTGCCTCCTTGCCTCGATCAAGAAAATATGTAAAAAAATTACATATTTATGGCCATTGCTATTTCATTAGGTCTTCGTACTTTTTAGTAAAATACATTAATTCTCACTTATTCCCGATCAAGAAAAATACACATATGTGTATCAGATCTGAGATGCGTAATTCATCAAAACACAACAAAGGTAGTGTCATAACATTATCAACAAAGATAGGTTTAATAATATTCTTTAAAAGTACACATAAATTTAGACTACCTTGCCTTTTATATCTGCATTACTAACAGTTACCCACTGCCAGTGGGGCGTGGTCCAGAGGGATTTTCTAAATAAGAATAGTCCAATATTCATACCAGAGTGTGTAACAATGCAGACCAAGTTGTACCAAAATTGTAGAACAATCGGTTGAATATTTTACCTATGAAAGCAAAACCCCACAAAATAACAATTTCGCAATTATTATGAGGCAAACTTTACTACGGTACTAGAAATATATTATACTGGAAGTATACGATAAAGAGCTTTAATTAAACGCTTTTTGGCCGAAGTAGGTATAAGAGATCTGTGTATTTGTATTTTCTTAAACGGGGTACCAAGGAAGAGTCAGCTATGACGTTGTAAATGTAATACAGTTTAATCAGAAATGCTTGCAAACGCAAAAAAAACATTGTATTAGTAAGGTTAATCTCTGATACTCTTAACTATGAACTCTTAAATAATATATACCTGACATACGCCTACTACGTCTGACACATTGCTTAGTACTCCATCATATTACATCATAAGTGCTTTTACTAGTATTTGACCAGTATTTTACTGGTATTTGAAAATTGCGTGTGAAGCCGCCGATAACAGCTAGTTAGGAATAAAACTTGTTTAGGAAAAAAAAACTAAAATCAAGGACCGAAGTACATTTAGGTGATTACCGCAAGGTTTCTTGTTGGGCATTCAACTCTAGCCTTTAAAACCCATAACACAGAAAAATAAAGAAGGCAACTCGACAGCAGTGCATAAAAATTCAAGTTATTCTAAAGAAGAATATTCAGTTTTACGTATTTTCGTGCTTGCACAATTGAATGGCAATGACGAAGCAATGGTCAAGTAACTTTGCGACTGAAGAAACATTACTTGATCTCTGTTACTTGATTGCTTCGTGTCGAGTGACTCTTGTATTGTTGACAACAATAATGAAATGGTGAAAAAAAGAAAATTTGTTTAGTGTTTTTTAAACCAATTGCTTTCGTTAAGGACTCCTGCAAGATATATATTGTGATTAATTTGATGTTTTGATAGTACAAACATTTAATACTAATCAGAATTTGTGACAACAGAAAAATTAAAACGTCTCATTGGAAAAATTTTTTAACAGCCATTTTTAAATGGCTACGTCTAATACTACCATTTGTTGAATCTATCTAGCTCAACATTAGTGAAATCTGCTATTAACTCTGGTCCTAGTCCTCTTTCAAAGCTCAGTGATATTCCTGACGGGTAGGTTTTGATTGTCTGTGGTTTGAAATTCACACGCGCAAATAAAATTATAAAAATTTCCAGAATCTGACGCTATCACAGACTTGAGTCCTGGAATCTGGAGAAAATCTCGTTGATAGAAAAAGACGGTGATGAAGCCCTAAATTAACTCTTTATATAGTTTTTGACAACAGAGACACGCAGAATTCAAATTATAAATATATAATGAAATCTAGATGGTCTAGTCTTTTTGTGTCAGATATACAATTGAACTAAAAATTCACATTGAATCAACCCTTCCCATCATAGCCAGGTTATGTGTTGTGATTGTATTGTAATGCTTCAAATTGATAGAGGAATAATCACTACCACAATGAATAATCACTACTCTGCAATCCATAGCAATCCCATCTGTTTGGTTGGTTGGTACATAAGTATAAAGTCATATTCTGACGATAAAATATAGGTAGGATTTCAAGTATGCTGGAATTGCTCTTTACTGGAACAATGTATTAATAAACTGTGACTATTCAGAGAATTGCAGTTGTATATCTATTAAACACTTTCCGTAAGTACACTGCCAACAAGTAGGCAGAAGTAATTGAACATCCATCGTCCTTTGCGTATGACTAAATTCTGGCAGTGAACATTTTTTTGCCTATGTATGTTCTGGAGTAATTTTTCAAATGTGCTCAACCAGCAATGTTTTCATAAAAGGATTTATCCACTCTATTGAAAACCAAGGAACTGGAAAGACTACTTTAAGTAAATGCCGAGTTAGTAAGATAACTTACCGACAGTGAGCATATCCCCATGGTCTGAGACTGTTTGGAAGGAGGGTTGCCTCTGCCGACACCTCACATCTATAACGTCCACTGCTGGACAGAGTGAGGTCCTTCAGCGTCACGTGAGATTCATTGGATCGTGAGATCTGCAAAGTCACGTGATCAAATTTAATCGCACCTAGTGTTTTCTTATGTTCCTTTCCTATCTTACTAACTAAATGACATAAAGATTCATTTGTTGAACATTGATAAAGAAATTGACACTAATTACTGTACTCACGATGCGTAAGGTTGGATTACATGAACCGTAAATATTAAAAAGAAAAAACATCTGATCGATATACATATTTATAGCGCTAACTAACATGTTAATATTCTATTCATACGTTGGACACTGCAAAACTACAAGTAAGAGCTATTTTTTTATATTATTTACCCATTCATATTTGGATTCATATTCCTAATAAATACAGTTAAATGCTTAAACATTACACCATTATGTATTCATGATTTTATCATTAATATTTTCACGGACATCATCTATTTCTCAACGCGGAATCTGTTATATCCCGTATACTACCACTGACGTACCATGCTTAAGGTAAAGACTGACACTATTTACTACTATGAGAAGATCAGAAATCGTGTTAACGTAAATAGAATATAATTCACTAGGGGGAGGCAGAATTTCAAAACGCTTAATTTTATTTAAAAACTGTTTGATGGATTAATAATTTCTAAATTTATGCACTAACACCCACTACCAGACAATTACTACAATTGCCTAAACTCGATAGGTGAAAGTAATTTAACATCTATCAGTAGTATACTTTGGCCGTTGCTGGGACAGAGCACCCGAGACCGGTTCTGGGACAAACCGTGTGAGACCGAATCTGGGACAGAATTTTTAGAGAGCGACTAAGAGTGTGAGTACGGGTAGTCAGAACCGCGCCGCGCGAATCACCACGCATGTCATCGCTGTCCCGCCACCGCAATTTTTTAGAGAGCGACTAAGAGTGTGAGTACGGGTAGTCAGAACCGCGCCGCGCGAATCACCACGCATGTCATCGCTGTCCCGCCACCGCCACCACGCGTTTTTATTTACCACAATTGTGAGTATGTATGTGTTTGTGATTTACTGATCAGATCTAAATAGACGATGTTGTTTGCATGGTTGTTCTGGAGCAGTTGGTTGTTTTGGTCTACAAGTGTGATTGTGATCTGTTGAATCTTTCGTAAACCGCTCCGAAGAGGTATGTAGTGTTTTTCTTGAGGTGATTGAGATATTTTGTAGCCGTGTGGTACATTAGGGGAAAAGGAGTAGAGGATTGCTGTCTCCAAATGTTTGTGAGAGTGAACATCATGATTGACAAGACTGTTGTTGACAATATTGCAGTGTATCTCGATGACATCAACGGCTCTGAGATTCGGTGGATTCGATGCAATTACATTTTCATTTGAGTTGAAGTAAGACGATTCTTTTTGTAAGTTTGTTGCATCAGATTTTTCAAAACCTAAGAGATCACTAACGGTTTTATCCAAGTAGAATTTAATTGGAGAATTAATTGATATTTTGTCACCGTCTTTAAAGATCTTGAAATCGTCAGAATTTATACTAAGATTCAACGATTGTATGTAATCTCTGAAACTCTTTTCAAGTTTTTCAATGGTCCAGTAACCGCATTGAAGTATCAGTGGTTTCGGAATGAAATGTATTTCCAAATCCCAAAAATAGACTTTTGCATGTTGCAACAAGTTGTATATGTTGTTCTCAGAGTAAAATCCAACAAGAGCCATATAATACTCTACGTTTGGATCCAAGTGGATGGGGTGTTCTAGATGGAGAGTCAGTACAGACTCAGTTCCAGTTAGTTTGAGTAATGGCATGGTTGCAGTTTTTTATATACTTATAATTCTATACAAGTTTTAGATGAAGTTGCTACCATCATGGAAGTCTTCAAAACCTCTTTCCATATATTTTTTATTTCGTTGTTGAATTTTTTCTGCATGATGTATATCTTGCCTTCTAATTCACTCAATTGAACTTTGACAACCACATCATATGGCTCCACTGCTTTGCTCACTTGACCAATTCTCTGGTGGTTTTTCAGTAGGAAGCTGCCCCATATCTTTTCACCATTTACGGTACTAGTGGGGACAATCTCGATCGCATTTATTATTTTTTCCGATTTTACCAAATGCGATTCCAATAATTTCTTGACTTCGAATAAATCTTGTGAGACTTTTGATACATCACTTGCAAGCTCAATTATCTCGTTAGGAGAAGGGTCTGAATTGGGTTGAGTTGGTATTGATCCAATTTCAATTTCGTCTCCAAATCTGTTGAAAATAAAACCACGGTTTCCATGCATTTTTATTGTTTCTTATACTACGAAGAATATGTTCCCAGTCCTCACCAGCTGAATCTCGTCGTAGAACCTCCAGGCACAGATGTCCACAGATAGGAGGATCGTCAAACCCCTGAATACGCTCTGAGTTATAAACCAACCCTTTTGGCCCCAAATACCTGACTACTTCTATTGGAGGATTGACATCACCATATGAATCAAAATAGAATTTCTTTTCACCACGTTTCACATAACACGTCCAGTGAGTACCACCAGATGAAAGGTCACCAAGATTTACTATACCGCGTTCGATATTTGTAGGTTTGTCTGGAAGTAACTGTCGCATGAAAACACCTCTAAACTCATTAATGTTTAATATACCTGCTAATTTTTCTATTTCACCAAGAGACAGCGGGAAGATCTCTTTTTTTTATTCACAGACAACAATGCATCAAGCTTCCGACCAATACGACGTTTCAACCCTCTACCCGTAGGGTCTTTTTCAATAATGGTGTCCAACTCCTCATCGACTAAACTCTTTAACCAAGGTATAAATTTTTCTCTCAGTAAAGGAGCCAACTTTCTTCTTATTAATGGAGAGATGAAGCGTTTACCTCCAGGAACTGACGAATCCACCATTTCCATAATTTCCTTCAAAAACCCTCCTTGTTTATTAGATACGAGTTGGTTGTAACTTAGAAGCAATTGTAAACCTTTTTTGTTCTTAACAGCTCTAGAAACGGCTTTGTGTTGCTCTCCAGAAAGAAGTATACGATCACTTCCGTGAGACAGCTGTTCATTAGATAATCTGATTACTGTAGGTTTCCGTCTTTTGTACGCTGTACGAAGCTTACGTTTTTGAGCTTCGGATAGCCGAACTGTATAATTATGCTGACTTTCCATTCTATACGCTTTCTTATATACAAAACACTGACATGAAAACAATAATTGCCGCCTACTAATGAAAAAAAAAAACATTTTTATTTTACTTTTTTTGTTTTTTGTTGTTTTTTTTTATTTGTTTTTACAGGAATTTGATTATGTTTCGAGTAATGTCATATGAGAAATGTGCCTCAGATACAACAACAACATATGCTGTGGTGCCGCTACTCCCCTGTGGAGATGCAATAGCTTTTACAAAATCTAATTCAATCTGAATGTCACTTCGAGATCTGTCTGTTGTTGGTTGATGTAGATGTGTGTCAATTACAACCAAAGGTGAGTTATCAATAAATTCTTTCAGGTTTACTAACACGTTATTGTCTCCGAAGTTTATTTTTCGGAACCCTAGGTACTGATCGTACATGATCCTGTATATACCATTAGTAATATCAAAATTCTGCAATTCCTGAGGGTACCTTTCTCCATTAATTTTCACAGACACATTTTTGATGTTGCAGCTGTCAAATCTACTGGGATCTTTTGCCTGGGTGTTTGTTCTGTTTGTCTGAAGTGCGATTATAACAAATCTAGGATTGTACACATTTCTGTAAACACTTGTAATATCGAAGCTGAATGATGAACCGAACACCCCTCTTTTGTCGATGCATTGCCATTGAAAGAAGTTGTAGACTAAAGCATCCTTGTCACTCAGATGTTTCAAACCATCAATTAACTGAATTTTGGAAGTGCTGGTATAATCGACTATGGGGACTCGTAACACAAACGACTCTATCACAATTTTCCCATCGCCAGGATCCGTTGCTGTGGACCCTGCCCCTTTCCAGTGAAACAACGCATCATTATCTTCATTCCTAGTAAATGTGATTTCAAAACCTCCCTTGTACATCGGGTAACGTAGGTGGTCAAAGAACCCTAATCCTAAATGCCCAAGTGTGCCGAGTGCTTCAAACTTCCCACCTCCTGTAAACGATGATGAGAAACCACTACTTGAGAGTGTTTGTTTTTCAGTGTTACTGTAACTAACAATCCCCTTTATAGTGCTGGTTATGCCGGGGAGTTCTACTGTGTCGATCAATGTATTGTGTTTCCTCAGCTCTATTCTTGAAAACAAGAAGGCCGCGAAGTTGTCTACCAGTTTGACGGTAGAGTTAGTTTGATAATCAGATCCATCAGATTTTTGCACATACTTTCCTTGAATGTGGTACATTATGCGTGAATCATAAAATGCGTCTCCATGATCCAGTTTGAATGTTGTATTGTTGTTGGGTGCATTGAAGTTGAGCTCTGAAACTGGCATTGCAGTTCTATACTCACTTCTTGCTATACCGCTCGAAAATTCAATATACAGTTTCTCCATCACTGGTTTTACCACTGATCACTGTTCTATTATATCCTCTCTTATATATAGGGTAAAAAATATTTGCTTTCATTGCTTTATATATCTGATGGGTAGATACATCCTGAAGTTCCTAACCCCATACCGAGTTTACGTTTCAACCACATTCCTCCTGTTGTTGCTAGACCGACCATACGCTCATTCAAGTCAGCATCATCTGAGGTAACCCTCTCCCAAGCTTTCTTTTGTAATATTTTGTCCGCCTCCCACCTGTCTTCTGTGTTTTTATGATCCCTATACCATATATCATGCTTCTTACAAGCTTCATCGAGGGGATTAATTCCCTTATCTCCCCTAACAAGTCTCTTGTCAAGCTGGGTGCCGGGCCCACAGTAGTTGTACGTATCAAGATTCCAGTTCTTGGGCGCATGTAACTCGAATGGTAACTTGTTAATGATGTCGTTCAAAAGCCCTTTACCTTCTATAACATGTTCAGGCAAAACAGACAAACATCTGACTAGGTACTTCAACCCTTTAGGTGTAGCAATTAGGTCTTCCATTTCATCGTGAAGGAAATCAACTACAGACAGTTTTTCATTATGAAAGTTGTTGTTTCCAGCTTCTTCCTGAGCTTGAATGTAGTGTAACCTGTCAATGAGGTCTTTGAAGTTCTTTATGTACTTATATTCGACCGGACTTTCATTGTAAACCTTTAACCCTGAACCAATTGTTGCCACTTTTCCATTCACCAACTCATCCCAAATAGGTTTTATCATATGTTTCCACTTTAGTCCTTGACTTGATTTGGGACGATTACTTTTGGGATTGTTTCTTTGGAAAAGCGAGTTTGTCCTCACCAATATGTCCTTGTAAGAGTTCCAGTCTTCATCGGTGTACAGATCCTTCTCTACTATATTGTTTTTCGTCAACAATCTCCAAAGACCCTCAGTCCCTTTGTATTTCTTTTGAGAGCTGACTAATATAATGTCATCATAATCAAATGTAATCGGTTCGGAACCGATCATCGGCTGCTCTAGATTTTCATCGTACCAAATACCAAACTGTTTGTCGTTGGATTTTGGAAGGTATCGGGCTCCTAGAGAACCAAGTGTTACTACTTTAGAATCCATCAACTGTTTCATCGATTGCTCTTGAGGTTGTACTTCTGCCTCATCATCGTAATCTACATCCTCAAACGTTCGACGATCTGATGCTTGAGGTTGAAATCTTACCAACTGTTTCATACGGTTTTGACTACGTATATTTTGTGTTTCCAATTCTCTATGTTGTTGTTCCCTAATGGCTCTGGTGATTGGTTCGTACTTTTTCTCATTTTCACGAACATCTTCTAACTCTTTAAAATGAGTCTGAGCAAACTCACTTTGTAATTTCCGGTTTAACTCATCCAACTTTCGAGCTTTAGAAACAGTGAGCGGTCGATCATGTGTTATTGATATGTTACGATTGGTAGACGTCTCATTAGCATTTGATGATATAGTATTTTTGTTTGAGAAGTTTTTTAATTCATCCTGTTCAGCACGTTTGAACTTTGCAGCCAAGACAGTCTGAATTTTTTCAAGTCGCCTTGCTTCTTTTGCATCTAGTTTATTCGCCATGTTGTATACTTATAGTAATAGATACAGCGTTATTCTTCAAATCTTTCAAGTCACGTTTACACTAGAACGTCAAATTACGTTTATGAACGTCAAATTACGTTTATACTTAAACGTCAAATTACGTTTATGAACGTTAAATTACGTTTATACTTAAACGTCAAATTACGTTTATGAACGTCAAATTACGTTTATACTTAAACGTCAAATTACGTTTATGAACGTTAAATAACGTTTATGAACGTTAAATTACGTTTATACTTAAACGTCAAATTACGTTTATGAACGTTAAATAACGTTTATGAACGTTAAATTACGTTTATACTTAAACGTCAAATAACGTTTATGAACGTTAAATTACGTTTATACTTAAACGTCAAATTACGTTTATGAACGTTAAATAACGTTTATACTTAAACGTTAAATTACGTTTATGAACGTCAAATTACGTTTATGAACGTTAAATTACGTTTATACTTAAACGTTAAATTACGTTTATACTTAAACGTCAAATTACGTTTATGAACGTTAAATAACGTTTATGAACGTTAAATTACGTTTATACTTAAACGTTAAATTACGTTTATACTTGAACGTCAA
The DNA here is from genome assembly GCF_021130785.1 of Homalodisca vitripennis. Lineage (NCBI taxonomy): Eukaryota > Metazoa > Arthropoda > Insecta > Hemiptera > Cicadellidae > Homalodisca > Homalodisca vitripennis. Next base: position 30,447 of record NW_025778828.1, on the reverse strand, counting down.
ATTACGTTTATACTTAAACATCAAATTACGTTTATACTGGTACGTTGTACAGCGAAGTATTATTCAACACTTAGTTTCCTTTTTAAATTGCACATGTATTTCCTTTTTTGTGGTTTAGCTGTTGTATTAATAGATATGAACCCATGAGGTGTTTTCCAGCACTCAAAACAGAGAGCCTCAAATTGGTTGAAAGTCATGTCAGAACCTACAAAGTCCTGGAACACTCTCTTTGTATAGTACTTGTTCATTGTAAACAGACACAACAGATTAACATTGTTTCGTATGACCTGCATATCAACTCGACCATAGCTCTGACTCAGGTAGACACAAGAAATCCCTTTATGACGTCCTCTAATGAAATAGTCTTTGATTTTAGTTTGCTCTTCTAGGAGGCAGTCATCAAACACCACAAGTGAGTTTGGTTTGCAGTCATCGATAGAAATGAGATCTTCACAGGACGAATAGAAAAACGCTATTTGTCTTCTAAGGTTTTTTTCTAATCTACTGTATTGTTCACGCAGATCTACATATGCAGGTTGTTCTATTGAACGACTGAACACGTATAGATTCTTGAACGGAACTCCATCTTTGTTGTAAATGAAATTCAATAACAAGTTCGTTTTACCACTCCCAGACGGTCCTACAATAAGACACCGTAACGGTCTAGGTAAAAATTGGTCTTCGAATTTATCTTTACAATACACTTGAATTTCCATAGTATGTTCTCTTACATACATTTACAATTTAACAGTTTTCGCATATTCTATAATGACCCCATGCTAGGGTTCGGATATTGTCTTCGAGTACGAAACGCTTGTCGTCCTTTGATGAAAGTACCACTTTATGGTGTTCTACGCTGTAGAGATTGTGTGCTTGACTCCGAATTGTATTCATCGTTTTGTAGTGCTCGATGTTACTAAACAAACAGTCTTTATAGTTGCTAAAGGTAATTTCATTTTCAACTACAGCTTTTTTCACGCCCTTAGACCTCTTTATGAAATGGTTGTCTTCTATATTGCTCGCATACATCTTGGATCGTAGTCCTACAAACTCTCGCATGATTCGACCATTAAGTTCATCTTTCATTTTACCCAGAACTTTTTTGTTTACGTGGGGAAGCCCATATTGGTTGGGGTTGGGGTAGTCACTTGTATCAAATAATCCAATTAAATGTTTCATGTCTTCGTAGAAGTTTTTAGTTTTGATGTCATATATCAGGGAATCGGTATCGGTGTACACCATTTTTATATTAGACCCATACTTCTCTTTCATTACATTGTAGTGGAAATCATACATTAGTGTCTTTGATATGTCTAGAATACTCATACCTACGTAAATAGGTTTATTTAACAAAAGTTTTTTCTTACTAAAATGTACAGCAACTAGGTTTTCTGTGAAGATGGTTCGACTCTTAAAGTTCGGTTTGCTAACCCATCTTTCCACTAATTTGGACTTAGTACCCAAACGAATGTCCACACGATTTCTCATATTTTCCATAGTTTTTTCCAAAAACTGAGTTGTTCATAAGTTTGAAAAAGTCTTTCTCAAAATCATTTTTCGCCTTTGTACGCTCCATGGTATTCAGATTAATGTACGGCTGCAACCAATTGCTTTGACTGAAACTAAGAACTCTATGAACATGTTTTAGTTTCATACCCAGACTCAAATAAAGCTTTAAATTTTTGTAGTGTACGACATACTTTTCTTTGCTGTAGAGAGTTGTCAGAAGCTTTGCCATTTTCGATCCTGGTGGGACTCTACGTTCTGGAGCGAGAGGTAGATCAGAGTGTACGTCGTGTAGTTCTTCAGGATATTCCAAATCAACTTCTAATATGTAGCCTGTGGGTGAATCGTCACTAACTTTCATTACATCGATGTCTGTACTGCTCCACTGAAAGTTTGCATATGGTAGTTTTACAGACATTGCCCACCCATACAGGTTGTTTGCATCCAAGTACATGAGGTAATTGTTTGGTTTCGATTTGTCGTAGTCTTTCATGTAGGGATTGTTTGCCTTCGCATATCGATGAGAACACTGTGAAATACCACCACGAATACCCTTTTCAACCATGAGTACCATATCGATGTCAGTCAATAGAGACAGTTCGACTTTTGTAATTTTCAGCATTGCGTTCCAAGCCAACCCAGGTGCTGTGAAATACCATGCAGGATCTAATTTGTATGTATTGAGACATACATCCCTGAAGTTTTCCATAACATCTGCAAGCAGTAAGACATCGGTTTCGTTATATAGCATTGTATATTCTTTCATGTTCTGAATGTTAAAGGTGGTCCATACATCGCACGCATGTTTGTAATCTTCATTTGTTATGTGTTGTTTATTCAGTCTATTGTAAAATTCTTCTTGACTAGGTAGTGATGTTTCACTATATTTTTCTATACTGTCCATGTAGTCGTAAGGGTACACTCCTTTTCGTAGCAATAAATTGAGGTCCTTACCATTGTAATATGTTGAGATGTGTTTGAATTGAGATCTAGTCAGATTCTTTGCCAACCTATCGAGACTTTGTGACATGAACTTGAATGAATCGATGAATCGTAGTTCAATTCCACCTTCCACACTGACCGTAAAGGAAATGTACCGCTCCTCGTTGTTGGGTATCAATGATATGCGATTTTGGAACTTACCAAACTCTTTAATGAATAGGTGAGTGTCGTAACCTGCTAAATTATGAATGAAAACAGGAATGAACCTAGGTTTTTTGAAATTGATGTTACACTTGTTGTGAGCTGCTCCTCTAAACAAACCCGTCAAATGGTTATGGTCTCTAACACGATCATCACCAAGATAATTTCCACAGATATGACATGTAGTAGTAGATTCAAACATTTCCTGTTGCTCTTTTGTCATCAATTGCATGGGGACTATTGCTTCACTCTTGTAAAGTTCATTAATCCTTATCGACTCCTCAATCAATGATTTTACAAATACATGTGCAGCATCGTCTCCAAAGTATTTAATCGGTGGTTTGGAAAAGCCGTTCTCTGACACCCCATACATACAGAATGAAATGGCATTATGTTTCTGATATTTAATAGTGAACGATTGATGATTACCATTACAATCCACTTTACACGGTTGACATGTTGAAATAGGTGCTAGACAGCATTCAAAGTCTGCGTAATACACAAAGGGCACTCTCATTGAGCAATTGAAATCTTTAAATCTAATTACAGTTCCTGGCTCTGGTAGTTCCAATTTCACAGCATCGTGTGTGTTACAGTCTTCTCTATGCTTGATGAGTAAATCCTCTCTCGTAAAGTGTTGCAAACACCTATTGCATATCCACATCTTATGTCCATTTCGTGAGATCTGTGAACTAACCAAACGGGACATATCTTTGATCCAACAGTAGTGAGTGTTTGTTTTTTTCTCTGATAAACAGTAGATTAACATGTTTTTCCATCTCGTTATCAGTTATTCTCAGCGGGAATATATCGAACTTGTCATCATAAGCATAGACATTAACAGAAATTCCACTACGTCTTTCAAACTTTGCTATATCATCAAGTTTCATGGGGCATTCGCAAGTTGCTAGTGCATGAAGCAGCTCTCGTTTGAAAGGTTCGTAATTGCTGATTCTTTCTGGATGAACCTTAACCGGGTGTAAAGCTGCCAGAATAGACCACATAAAACATTTCTGATCTTCGTTTTTTACATTAATAACAGCCTTTTTGGATTGAATCTGTTTTGGTAGAACCACATAGCTGGATCCGTGAAAAGGAACGTATCGGTTGACTCTGATCTCCAAGTCTTTCACACTTTTTAGTGACCATTGAGAACCGTTTGCCTCAAACTCCTCCATCTCAACCAACATCTTAAGTTTTGCTGAGTTATAATAGTCAGACAGAGACGTTGTCGAGTAAAGAATTTCATTTTTCGTTTTAAAGTTCATGACTTGAGTCACCTCCACATCGTTTATTATTTTCTTGAATTCAGCATGATAAACCATGTTTACCTTAAGATTTTTTTCTGTTACAGCTTCCTGAAGTTTTTCAACAACGAGTGGTTTGCATATCTCAAGAAACATTTTTGGATCTTTGATCCCACGTTTGTTCATAATCACATACGTTTTCAATCTTCCCGTGAATGCCGACTGGACTTCTGATATTTCATCAAGTATTGTCTGTGACTCCTCTGGAGTACGTACCGGAACCAGATGAGGTGTTGAAGGCGATTCTGTTTCAGACAGAAGCTGTCTCTCTTCCATGGTAGGGCTAATCGAATTCTCACTATTAATTGTACTAGTCGGTGTCTCACTAATAATCTTTTTCACACCTGTAGGAATCTTTTGTGGTCTAGTCGGTTTTCGGATCATCGCTTCAAGAGCTATATCGTTTGTATTGACCTTCGGTACTTGTTTGATTTCCCTTGGTCGTTTTGGGTATTTCTTTACCAACATGTTGATGTCTGGAGTGGGTGCCGGCAGTCTTGGTGTCAGTCTCGTAATGGGTAATATTTCACTCCTGTATCGAGGACCTTCATGAAGTGCTGACAAACGGATATGGCGTTTCGATTGTTTGTGACGGTTCCAGTTGGATGACTCTATTGGTGTTTCACAAATCCAACACATTTTACTTTTAGGAGCTGGTTTGATTTCCATCTTTTTCAGACGTTCGTTATATGTCATACCATGCTGGTTGCTGGCACATTTCTTAGATTTTTGGTGCCGAGCCATGTTGGAAACCGTTATTTTCCTTACTACATTTTGGACATGGTTTCTTCTGGGGTTTTATTTGAGCACGTACATCGGTCGGACTAAGCACGTTGTATGTTGGACTCTCTGGGATATGTAGTGGTGAATGGTATACAGGACTGTATGGTATATGCAGTGAATAGTCTGACGTATCCGGAACTTCAAATGGTGGTGGACCAAGTATTGATATAATTTTCGATGAATCGGGGTGTATCCTTTTTACTGGTGGTTCAAACTTTGGAGCGTCGGCTGTAGATGGACCAATTATAGCTCTAATTTTGGAATAGAAATCTGGAGTGTCTAACATAGACAAATCAAAATCAGCAATCGCGTCTTGTTCTTCAGGTCTGAGATTTGAATAGGACTCTGGCAACATAGACATATCAAAATCAGCAATCGCGTCTTGTTCTTCAGGTCTGAGATTTGAATAGGACTCTGGCAACATAGACATATCAAAATCAGCAATCACGTTCTGGAATTGATTGTCACTCACAGCATCAGCGTAGTTTTCCAACATAGACATATCAAAATCCGGAGTTTGTCTGTCTAACTTGGACATGCATTTCTTTGTTTTTTTATGGCGGGACATGGAGGAGTTCCTGACTTCAGCACCACACCTTGAACATACTTGTTTCATCGAAGGAGGTTTTTCATTGAATCCGTTGGAAGAAGCATAAGCTGGTGGATTTGACGCTGACATACACTTCTTTGTTTTTTGGTGGCGGGATAGGTTAGATGCAGTAACCTCAGCTCCACAATTCGGACATTTCTTCATTGATGATCTTCGAAGACCATCCGTAGCATTGAGAAATGCTGTTTGCTTGCTAGCAGGAGAAGACGCCATTATTATAGAGCTGGCTACTCTCTTACTGTATGGGCGATTGACGATGGAAAAGGATGAGGTATGGATGCACTTCTTTGTTTCTTGGTGGCGGGATAGGTTAGATGCAGTAACCTCTTCTCCACAATTCGGACATTTCTTGACTGATGATCTTCGAAGACCATCCGTAGCATTGAGAAATGCTGTTTGCTTGCTAGCAGGAGAAAACGCCATTATTATAGAGCTGGCTACTCTCTTACTGTATGGGCGATTGACGATGGAAAAGGATGAGGTATGGATGGATGAGAATAGGAAGAGGAGTAGGAAGAGGGTGGGTGTGTGGGATGAGTGGAAGGAAGGATGAGAGCATTATTAATACATTTGACTCTGAACTAGAACATAGTTTTTTGTAACTCTTTTTCATAAAACGATCCTATTATTTCCTCACCAGACTGGTCTGCGATTTTGTAGGTAACGGGGCAAGTTTTGTTGACAGCCACAATCCGAAAAATTTCTCTTGTCCAATTTCTGCGGTATTTATTTCCAAATACATCTTTCTTTATAGTAATTCTTACGCGGTCTCCAACCGAAAGTCTGGGTCTGAATACTAGACATCGTCCAGTGTTTGCGTACATGTTTCTTAAAGTTTGTTCATTGCTTGAATTCACTTCTGATGGGCTCATCTTTATAGTGCTATGAAATTTACTGTTATATTGACGTAGAAGCTTCTGTAAATGTGACACCCATCTAAAAGAGTTTTGAATTTCAAAGTGCACTTTCATTTTTTCATTGAGAGTTCTATGGAAACGCTCTATAATGGCACTTTTTTCCTCATTTTCAGTATGGTATAACTTTATTTGATTTTTGTGTAAAAACTCTCTAAATTCCTTATTAACAAATTCTCGTCCTTTATCCGTGTGAAGAAGGTTCGGGGGTTTGTGACCAACCAATTTCGCTCTTCTTAATATTTTACTAAACGATTTAGTAACCTCTTGTGAGCTTTTAGTTTTTAATGGTTCTGACCACGCATATTTTGAAAACGTATCAATTACATTAAGTATGTATCTGAATCCATCATTTTCCTTTGAAAACCTAATCATTACAACAAGGTCTGCAGCCCACAAATCATCAATACCCAAAGTTACAATTTTTCTCTTAGGGAATCGCTTAACCACAGGTTTATGAACCTCTAATGCTCGAAGCAGGATTTCTTTCCGACTTTTCTGCTTCATTAATTCCTGATACTAACTACAATTCACTTACAGTATACCAAACTAGTAATTTATAAGGTGCGATGTCTCGCGCGGCGCGGCGGTGACTGGACAGTGACGAGGCGCGTAACGATTGTTTGTATACTTATAGAAACAAGACGCGGTGTCTCACACGGCGCGGTGGTGGTGACGGTTCAGCAGTCTCGCGGCGCGGTGATGACGAGGCGCGTGCCGATTGCTTGGCGGTGACGGTTCAGCAGTCGCGCGGTGCGGTGCTGACGAGGCGCGTGCCGATTGCTTGTACACTTACAGTAACAACGCGTGGTGGCGGTGGCGGGACAGCGATGACATGCGTGGTGATTCGCGCGGCGCGGTTCTGACTACCCGTACTCACACTCTTAGTCGCTCTCTAAAAAATTGCGGTGGCGGGACAGCGATGACATGCGTGGTGATTCGCGCGGCGCGGTTCTGACTACCCGTACTCACACTCTTAGTCGCTCTCTAAAAATTCTGTCCCAGATTCGGTCTCACACGGTTTGTCCCAGAACCGGTCTCGGGTGCTCTGTCCCAGCAACGGCCAAAGTATACTACTTCTATCTATAACCACTTTGTATGAATTTTAGCGTTGTGTAGGTAACTTTTTGTGCGTTTTCTGAACAATAGGACTTGGGGCATAAAAATATATACGTACAGTAACTACAAAAGTCAGATTTTAAATTATTATACTTATGAAATCCATTAATAATTTCATGATACGAACAAATTGCAATGAATGTGTATTGTACTCGAATACATTTTACAGATGTTCTTGTTGAATATCCAATATTCTATACTACCAAAGATCGTTTGACACGTCTGAAATAAACACATTTGTGTGACTAAACATGTACTAACATCAACTGCAACTCCTGGGAGAGGAAATATCTGGGCAGGCGGGCTGTCCCTCGGCAGGAAACGGAAGAACTCGTTACCGTCCTTGTACCACTTGACAGAGTACAGTGTCTCTCCTTGTAGGTCGAACTGGCAGAGCAGCTGCGAGCTGTTGCCGCGGACTGTGTGTTGTTCTATGCGGACTTCTGTCAGCCTTAGGCACCTCACACCTGCAACATTATATTTTTATCTTCTAGAGAAAGTTACAGGTTTAAATTTGGTATGCAAAATAATTTATATGCCTTATTTCAACAGGTATTCATAACATTAAAGTTTTAGGAGTCTTTGAGGCAGCACTGGTCATAATACATTACGGTTTTGTCTATATAAATGGTTATCTAAAAAGAAACAGACACTTTTGAATCAACGCAATAAAACGAATCCAAGCAAAATAAAAAAGTAATTAGTAGCATTTTTAAGATGTCTTCTACAATTTTTTGACAATGATAACAGGATTTCGGACAATTTCTATCGTTATCGTTCCAAATTTATAATATAACGTTTCGAGGATCGGAGTCTATCCTCTTCGTCAGGTGGGGGAAGTATTACTACATACAAAATTAAGAATAGAAAGAAGAAAAGAAGGAAAAGAAAAGGGTTCAAAGATACCCAAAAGCTGCTTGAAGTCTAGTTCAGCGTTGTCACTGCAGAGAATGCAAGTTCCGAGTATAAGTCGGTTACCGTAACATAGACCACGGCACTAAGGTCTATGACCAAGACATAGGGCCGGAAGTCACCCCTTTCTCCTCCTGACCACCGCCTTCCTGTCCAATTGTTTCAGACGACACGACGCGGTGCCAAAGAAAGAGCAAATTTCGTGATAGTATCCCACTTTCATCCGTGCCGGTGTGATGTTTGATAGTGTTTCTCGTACTCGTGACTTGTGCTCGGAACATGCATTCTATGCAGTGACAACGCCTGGACTAGACTCCAAGCAGCTTTTGGGTATCTTTGAACCATACTTATTTTCATTCTTTATTTTTGAATGTAATAGTAAACTCGTCTACCTGACGAAGAGAATAAATTCCAATCCTCGAAACGTTGTGTTATATCTTTTGTAACCACAAAGATGGAAATTGTCCGAAATCCTGTTATTCTGTCAAACCCTCCATCGTTAAAAACAAACTTTAAACAAAGAATTTTTGACAACGTTATAGATGTGCTATATGAGCCCCACGGATTACAGAGCAGACTGCAATGCAATAGTCAAGCTCTGACCAAACTCTGTTAAGGGTATTATTCTCATGAGCTTCCTTTTTTCAAAGAGCCTCAATAGTAATGAGAGAATGAAATATTTTTGTTTAACACAATCTTAAAAGAAGAAGCATGGGTTTAAAGTCCGGACAGCGAGGAGGCCACCCCATTCAGGTTACACATTGCTGTTATTTGCACAGCCCAGCAATGCGCGGTAATTGCCCATAGATGTATTCTCTTATACCGTGATGATGATGCACAGAGTTCCGTCTTCTACCTTCAACCAATATATGTGTACCGATTGTATTAAATTGTAATTCTGGGGTAACTGGATTACCGATGGAAGGAGTACGCCCAGAAGAATGATAAGGACTGGACTGTACAGAAGAGGCTGCTATCAGCGAGGCGCGCATCGCAGATGGCAGTGTTTGATAACAAAATTGAGAGGTGGGGTGAGGTAGACCGTACCTCCCGCCTCAGTTGATCGGAAGTTATAGTAACGAGTAGACTTTGAAAGTGCTTAGAGTTAATCTTTTGCTAATCGTCCTCAAACCTGCGGGTAAGTGAACCTTTTAACTAGAGTCCAGTCAATATTCATTCTTAGTTATTTTAAATAATTTTGGGGAAAGAAATATTGTAAAAATTAAATTTAATGGGAATTTAGGAACTTTTTGATCTGTGCAATATAAAACTTGTTGGTGCAGTGAGCACATGTATATAAAATGTTATGTAAAAATACTAAAAGAGTTTTGTAGTAGAGTGTTGTAGGTTTTACAGATGCTTTCAGCAATATTTTTTAATTCTCTAAAACTGAAGAATTTTTAAATCTCTAACACTGAAAAGAAGTAATATTTAAAGTAAAGTAAAGAAACTAAATAAAATTGTATTCTGAAGATAAATTAAAGTGAAGAATTGCCAGATCAGATTGGAGTGTGAAAGTTTTGAATTTTTAAAATTGAATAAAAGAGAAGCTGTAAGAACTATGTACATTTTTCGAGTGACGAATATATTACAAGTTTGAATTTAAAGTTATCAAGAAGTTTTTATTTTAATTTTAAATCCAGTAATTATTTTTAAGAAGAAGTTTTTATTTTAGTTCGAATTTTATTTATTTCAGAAGATTTTAATTTTCCATTTTTTGAACCTTCACAAACATTTAAATTTCAAAGCTAACCCCTTATGTGCCAGTAAAACGGTACATATGGTATACATTTTCCTCTAGTTGGCAGGTGAGCTATTCACTCACCATGCCCAGAGGAAGCAAACTATTCGTTAGCTTATAAGAACCCCCTTTTTATGTGAATTCTTTCCGTGGGCTTATGTTATAGATTAAGTTTTAAAGCCGATTGCTGTTAGAATTGCGTTATGCGAGAAGAAACCCTTAACTTAGGAACCCTAGCACCAAATACCTAGAAGCTACGTGAGCTAGAGACTCCATGGAACTAAAATTCTGAAAAATCTACCATTCGAGTACCACGAGGATAAGAAATATCCAGGAAGGCTTATTAGGCCTATAATGGAGAGCTTAAACCCAGGGTAACATGATATACGGCAGTTATCATAAGGGCAATCACAATATTTGGTGACCTCGGCCAATATATCACCCAGATACTACTCTAAAAGAATTGCAAGGCCTTCCAGCTTGCACGTCTTTATGGGGTGATTGCGTTTCGTTTCCAAAATAAAGTATTGCGTAATATATAATTACGCTTATAATGAAGTTGATTATAAACTTTATGGAGAATATAAACAATGAAGTTGTTTCCATGGCTATGTTTTGTTAATCCGATAAAGCAATGGCCAATCGATATAAAAAAGCTTAACTAATCACTGCTATAAAGATACTTCGTGCTATAGGGTAGTAACAGGAAGTATATACTGTTCTGGTAGCCAAACAAAATGAAGTAAGAACTGTACGATACGAAGTAGAGCAAGTACAGACAGGTGCCTGGAACGCCCTCAGGTCTCACAGTTCCCGCTGAACTGAGTCTGATGAACGTGTTATTTCAGGGAGAACTACCGGACCGAGTCACAGCAGCACTGTCAACTTGAATGTACTGTAATTTGTCCTTTGATACAGTTTTTTATTAGATGAGCTCAGAAACTGAGGAGAGTCTAGTACTTCACTGAGTTCTGTTTCTTCCTTTACTCCGACATGAAGCACTATTGAATTAAATTAAATATTTTGCTATTTCATATGTAAGACATTAAAAAATATGTATAATTCAATACAGGTGATGGTCAATAAATATTGAATGTGAATGTAGGATAAAATTTTAATTAGAAATCCAAATGTTCACGTTATCTTTAGCAAGGATTTTATTATTTTAAATTTTTAATAAAAAAAATCTAGAAACACTCAAAAATAAAGTAGGGCATATTGAAAATTAAATTCTTCCCTAATCGAAACTTTTAAACATAAAAATGTAGATCTTTTTAAATATACTATAAATTTCATCGAAATTCTTTAACATTTGTTATTTTAATATTTATTATTTATAAAAATATAAATATTTACTCATTTGTGAAGTTATCTGACAATGTAGTCTTTTATTGCCAAAGTCCCTGGTTATAAAAAATTAATATTGGACCATGTGTAATCATTTACTAGTGATATTAAATTTAAATCTTTCCAATGCTCCAAGAATCTTCATTCTTTAACTTTTTTTAACAGTAAATAATACTTTTAAAAACTAAAATTATATTCTTTGGTGATTAAAATACTTATGAAACGTTTTCATAGTGTATTCATTGGTAAGCGAAATATGTTTGAATCACAATTTCTTAGTAATTAAAAAAAAAAACAGCTAAATGATCAAAGCAAGCTGGTAATTGGAATGGCAATTGTAATTATAAAAAAACTTAGGGAATGTGACCTAGACAAATATAAGAGATTTGACCACTTTGAAGAACCGGAGGTAGTGAAACGTGTATGATGTCAGTCAGTTGTACGAAGATGAGATGGTGGAGTTATAAGGGCACTTGCAAGCAAATCTATGGGATTTAGAGAAAAGAATCTTTGTAAGGAGCAAGAATTGGTTGCGATTTTCTCACGGCTGTGCAGAAGAATAGATATTAAGAGGAAACTCTAGAAAACATTTGAAGCTGGGGATAAAATCTAAAGCTACGATACAGTAAAAATATTACTGGTGCGTGAGCGGTAGGCGAGGGGTGAAGTAAATGAAAGCAGACACGAAGAGTACTTAATAAGATTATTATAGGGAAATATGCAGATAATATAACGAATAATCATCAGTAGAGCGGCCAGGGAGTGGAAGGTACAGGGACTTTGAGCTCACACACAACTCACATTGGTTAATAAATAACGAGATGTAAAAAATGTAAAAATTGAATTTTTACAGATATTTACTATCTCAGACCTCAGGGCTATGGTCTTACAAGTTTAAATGATGAATAAAAAAACAAAACTAATGCAAAACAATTACATAACCCACTCTAACCCATGTGGAACAATTCAGAGCACTAAACAATATGTAACATTGCAGTCATACAGGATTTAACATGACCGTCGGTACAGCGAACTCGTAATGTTAAATAATCATCTTTTTACTTTACAAGTTATACAGTCGCTTAGTTACTTGTACTTTATGTAATTATCCTTTTAATTACCTCCTAGATACGGTAATTTTCCAATTAACAAAAGGTTTTAAATTTTTAAACAAAATTAACGTTTGCTTCTACTTTGAGAAGTATTTATAACTAACTCTGTGGACTTTCATTTAACTGAAATTTCATGATTTACATCGTACGGTATAAATTAAATCTAAAATTGGGACTAGTGAAATTTTGAAATGGTCTACGAACTCGCTGCCTATAATAATTTATTATAGTCGAATTATAAATATAGTTATTATTTTGCTATCGTATCATACTACAGAAATGATGCAGGAAAATTGAATTAGCATAAAAATACTTTCGTAGATATAGAATAGAATATTCTGAAAAAACTAAATCCCAGAACACACTGTGTTGAGAAGGAAAAGACCGTATTGGTTTTGGCTGTTCTTTGTTCGGTTTAATCGAATCTCTTGATCTAACAATCATGGAAGTATAACCCTAAATGGAATACACAATGAGCAAACAATCACAATCCCTCCTGGATCTGCGATTACTTGTTAGTGTAACTTCACTTAGAATATTACTTCTAACCCGATTAGTTTAATTCTTAGAATATAAAGATTGTCAGGAGTCATGTTTCAGACAATCGGAGATTGAGTAATCATTTACTGCAAATTATTTCGGAAAATATTATTTGGCACAAAAAGGCAATACTCTGATGATTCATTTTCTAACAGATTTATCTATGGTTTCTAGTTCAAGAAATATAATATTTATTATGTATATAGTTTGAACACGAAATGAGGATTACATTAAGTGCCTATTTGAAGCAAATAGAATACCAAACTGTCCTTACACTAAATACGTTTAAGATACGAAGCTGTAACTGTAACTAATCTAATGTGTTGAAATGGAAATACCTGGAAAACCTAGAATGGTAATGTACTATTTTAATAAACGATAGTCAACTCAATCTATTAGGTCCAATTAGTTTCCTTTTAACTTTTTTGATAATCCATTTATGTTCTAGATAGTAGATAGTTCTTCATAGTATAGAGTGACATAAGGTAAAAATTTGTCGTTTTATTTGGCATACGTGGCATTTTACCTGGCCAGACTATTAGGATTACTAGACATTTACTTTATTAAGAATTTCTATGAAGATGACAAAGCTTTCGTCTAATAATCTGAAACTAATTTGTTTATAAATTGTATAGCTGTTAAAATAATGAACTTACAAGTACATATTCTGGCGATTTTTCTGTAACGAAATATTGTATTGCTTCAAAATTGCCAAAAAACATAATCATTCTTTTAACATAAAATAATTTATTCTATCCAACCTTAAAATAGTAAACTGCCAAATTTTAACATAAAAACAGTGTATAAACTTTTTCAATTAACAATGACTTCCTCATTTGAAAAACGTTTGGCTAATCACATAATATCTTGATAATTTCAAATTGATGTGCTTAAACATTTTTAATGGTAGGATATGTCACGTTGTATCTCATTTTCCAACGCCCTAAAAATTTAATTACTTTATATTTAAATCACGTATCCATCCACATCAGTTTAAAGTAAGACATAAAAACTTTTTTTTATTTAAAAAAATTAAATGTGCCAAGTATTATTAGTAATGATTCTAATTATCTCTATCTGTGGTTTATAGGTGTTGTTATAGCCCTTATTTAGTAAGGTGCCATATCATCCGTCCCTTTGTCCGTCCTTCCCTTCAGACAGTCCGTATGATAATTCTTGACTGGAAAGTCCTGGAGACCGAGAAAAGTGTGCCTCTTGGTATGAGGAAAACCACTAGTGATTTTCAGGTCAATAGGTCAAAGGAGTGTTCATCTCACTGTCCCCCCGACATTGTGATAATCTTAATTTCAAGGTCATAGAGAATTCAAAAAAGGTACATTGATACCGTGTGGCCCAAGGACGACTCTTAATGGTTTGAAATGCCAGTCCGTCTATTCGTATGTTCTCTTGTGTTGCGTCATTTCGGGTCTTTCGATCCTCCTTTGCATCCATTCTAATCGTTCTTCAGAAGCGTTTAGGGCACGTTAGGTGACGCACTTTAGGGATTATAAGCAAACAGAACTCTCTCCACCGCTCTGGCATTCGAAAGCCGACTCCTCTCATATTTACATATCGGAACTGAACGTTAGCGTTCTATAAAAACATTGTCACGCATACTAAAATATGAATAGGTGGCTGTACCTTTATCACGTAAATATGAACATATACGTTATTCACAAACGTATTGGTTTAATTAATTTCTTACCCGAGGAGAGTATTTAATATAAGAAATGTTTACTCTGTTTACTCTGTTTATTAAATATTATAACCCCATATTATAATTATCAACATATTCTTTATTACCTGAAAATAATTGCTAAAGAATTAAATATGAAACACTTCTGTAGATTAATTATCTGTTGTGTATTCGCTATTCGAATTTTTATGCGATTTAAGACTTTCATAATGCTATATTAAAAAAGTTACATAGATATCTTAACTTATATGTTTTAATTATTATATTATATTACTACTCGTAACTGAAAAATAACATCAGAATGATTCATTACTGAAATTACGTTACAAAACGTATTTATTTTTCTTTTTATTTCAATATTCTGGCCAGTGTCATGACTGATGTAGGTTTACCGGTCACAGTATATCAAAACCTTTGAAAACACGTTAATTAAAATTAGCATATCATTCAGCTGCTAGATTTATATTTAAAATGTTGAAGTACACGTGTATTACTTTACTATTTTGAAGGGGCATCATTATACTGATACTGCAATTCCTTAACGGCTGAAATAGTGATGGTGAGCATAACTGCCTGTGTAATAGAGCTGCAGGATAATTATTTGCCATCGATACCAGATGTGCAGAACAGTTCTGCAGAAGCGTATGTCTACAAGGGAACAGTGCTCCGCGGGCTAAGCGTGGAGCTGACATCAAAGGCATTGTTGTGTACTGACTGCGATACATTCCTATGCAAAGTAGTCACACATAACGTACACTTACCCATTACTTATATACACTTCCTCTTTATGTGTTTTGTTCTCTCATTATTAGTGTTGCATTCCGCACATTACTGTTCTTTTAAATAAACTTATTTTTGAAATCCACTACTTTATGTTTAAGGATAATACAATAGAGATATAAACATATTAATAACTTCTGTGTGTCCACCGATGGTCCGCTGCAGATAAACAGACCAAAGCATTCTAAACTTAAAGTTTTTGTACATAACAATAATAAGGGTTATTAGAAGAAAACATCTATTCATATCTTATCTGACTTAAAACATGGCGAATAGGCGACACTCACATACATAACTATACTGAAACATCGATATGGAAAATAATCTCTTGATTTGTAATATAAACACAAACAATTTGGATAAAAAAAATCTATAATGACCTAATTAATTATTGAATGATGTACAGTACACTGCAGGGTTACTATGGATTTGGCTACTAGATCGATAACTTTGGCAAGTACCCAATAAATATCTTTCGCTGCCGGGTATTTTACTGAAGTGCATGTGAATACTGCTTATTCCTCACAGCACAATGTTTAAAATAATTGTCTAATGTGAAATCCAAAAATATTTTCCTTGCTTTACGAAACTTCGTTGTGTCAATATTGTATGTACCATATTGTGTCTTAAAAAAGTAAATAAAAGGTTTTGATTTGCTTTATTTTACTTGCGCAAGTAGTGGAAATATATATATATATATATATATATATATATATATATATATATATACATAAACGAAACATTAAAACAAAATTCTATAGACCTATATCGTACTTTGAATTATTTTTATTTTTTTCATTTTATTAGGATTACTCTTTTTCTTAATAATTTCACAAAAAATACAAACATATGTACAGCGATGTATAATTAATATATTAACTGTAGGATTTTTTGTTTTATGCACCTTTAAGGATATTATACCCATATAAGTTATTTTTAAAAGGGTTTAACGCCTGATATTCATGATAACAGATTTTTTAAATAGTGCCGATTTTACAGCCAAAAAGATGTGTAAACTAATTTTGTATGAAGCCAATGTTTTATGCCTGTTTTTTATGTAATGTTGATTGAATGTATAAAAACATACCTCAACATAGATTTTCCTAAAAATATATAAAACATCGGACGCCGGCAGTGAAAAGGTTTTATAATAAGCTGATGTAGTGAGAAACCAACTGAGGGTTATCGGATATATCAATGAATAGCTGTTAGTTTTGTCCTAGTTTTATGGTATAGCTTTTTCAATACACACAGTTTTATTAACAAAATTACTATTCTAATTGACATGAATTGAATATATTGAGGACAACATTACAAAAAAAATGTTGTATTGGTAAAGACCAAAAAGTGCTTTTCCGTTTATCCTCACAGTTTTCCTTCTGTCCAAAACTTGGAGATTTGTATATTAATTGCTTCAGTATACTTTTATGAACTTTAGAACATATGAGAGGAAAATTCGGGAATAGAAATTTATGGAAAGGTAAGATTAAAATGAAATGGTAGCTCAATAAAGTCCATAGCCGTTGTTAATGTGTCATTCCTAAAGACTTTTTCTTTTATAAATTGATATTACTCAACGTATTATTTGGCTTAGTTGAGATATTGCTCTCTCTTGCAACCAGGTATTTTTCAGCACAAATTAATATAATAAGATAACCATGATTTATGTAACTACTGCGCGGCACTACAGTATAAAAACGGCTAATATAGGCTGTTACAGATTAATCAATCTATATACTATCTACTATACTGAAGTAAAATTACAAATCGTTTAATGAAATTTGACCATAACAAATCGGTTGATTAAGATTTAGTTTGAACACCTATTATGGAACATCATCGTAACATCTGTGGGTGACCAGTCTTGGCAACAAATACTAAGAGATCTGTGAAAGTTAAGGGGAGGGGGGCGTTAGTGTAAGGAGAAGAGGGGAGAATGTAGTCACGTGATTATAACCAGCTGTTGTTGATTTACTGTCAGCAGTAAACCAGTAACGGCCGATGTGAACAAGCTCGCCCTTAATAGCAAATGGCGTCGTGCCGTGGTTTATACTGTGGCAAGGCCTCCTCATAGATTTCGTGATTTTTTCGTGATTAAAGAGATATATAGCAGGTACTAGTCCAGTTTAAAGAAATAGATACCTACAAGTTAATACTGCAAGGTAAAAATAATTTCATTGTATTGTAGACGATTTACAAGCAATAACTTAAACACTTTTAAATTATTGTTTAACAAGCCAAAAGCATCCACCATGAAACATTAAATAACTCATTTAAAATTTATTTATACTTTTGTAAATAAAATAATAATCAACTTGTATATCCTCGCGATGTAATTTTATTCCCTTGGATTGTAACAAATAATTGGAGTAATTTAAGTTTAAGTTAATTTTAAGTTTCAAGTTAAGTTGGGGAAATTAAGTTTATTTTATACTGTTAACAAAACAATTTTATGTTCTAATTTCACAATTCTAATAATCAACATTTAATTTCGTATTTCAAGAGAAAGTAACATGTTAAAGCCTTTACAAAAACCATCGTCTATATTTAATTTAGATAGAAAGAGAGAGGGGGAGGATATGATCCTTATACAAAACTCCGTTTCCTCCTATAGTAATTATTTCGATTATAATAGATATATCCTAGATGAACTTCAAGTTTTACCATAAAATTAGGCCTTAAAGAATTTTGGTGGGATGGGGAGAATGTCTTAATTTGCCAACACTTCCTAATCCAGAACGGTTAGGGTAGCGAAGTGTAGAGCAGTTGGTATATTACCAGATACAAACGATACAACTGTATCAAAGTTAGTGTTTATACAAGTCATGTACGTTATCTTTTTTTATTATAATATGCTTGTAATGTAATTTCACAAAAATGTATAATTTACATAATTTTATAAAGCGAATAATGTTTTACTTTGCCAAATATTTTAACTTTGCCCGAAATGCAAGTAGAAGTAAGCTATTTTAAAGATGTAGGAACGACATTTCGGAAGGGTGATGCTAACCACAGAACCGAACCCTGAACTTGAAAGAGACATGCTCTACCTGACTCCTCTGCAACCACACAACTTTATTTCATGTACATGTGCCAGAAAACATTAGTTGTGATTATACTAAAAAAAATCTACATAGCTGGCCTAACCTTTTTAAAAACTCATTAGTAGATCCTAGCTTTCTAAGAACTCCAAAAATTGAAAGCCAAAATCTTTTACGGACTTCAAATTCTAAATTGACCTACTTCTGCCTCAAGTTATCGTACACTGTGAGACAATTATGTTATTGGTCTCTATTGTGCAAGTCACGCAAGGTTTGTTGAGGCGAAAACCAATTACGGTCTACCAGATTAACCTCTCTTATGCCGGAAATAGGGGCAATTTATATCAGAAACTTATGTCAGAAACGAAATGTTATAGTAGGTGTTCACTTGCTAGTTAAATACCTAAAAATGTATAAGTGATACAATTACTAATGTTACTAGAAAATTCATTTTCGAACTATTTTCTATGACTCGTTCTTTATAGCTGTATCTGATATACTTTCTATTCATAATGGTTCTGTGTAATAAATGGAGTCCTATGTACTCTCATTGCATTTAAATTATACTTAAGAATAAAAAATAATAAGATTGCACCTCCAACTGATAACAGTCTGTGCCTAAAAATGAGATTTTGTAGTCAATTACATCCACTTTAGGACTACAACGAGAAGAAACATCTCATAGTCGTATGTGACATCTCTTACACTAAATCATATCCTCAATAGGTGCTATATAATATGCTATAATCGTAGATTTTTTTATTAAAGAGGATTATAAATTGACAGCATCTCATGCAGCTATCACTTCTACCCTACCCATCTATCATAGTTCATCGAACATGCATAGTAGCCTCAGGGGCGCGAACCCCTTTAATTAAGTTTTCTAAATAATATTACGAAATATTTTTTGGTTTAGATATAAAACTAAATTTTTTAAAACATAAAACTAATTTGATTTACGTAAGGGTGAAAGGAGGGATTGAGTTTGGGGCTATTAATGTAATTGATTTCCATAGAAAAAAAGTCTGAATTAGTTGATACTGTAAAATTCAGACGAAAGATAATTTATTTTTACGAAACCTAACAATTTGCTTAAGTTTTAATGTACAATTCGTATCATTACATACATATTGTGGGAAAGTATAAAATATTCAAATGCGTTCTATAAAATATAGCTTCACCGGTGTGGCGAGAACGCCTAGGCTAGCTTTTTATAATTTACGGCGTCGTTCCCACTTGGTCGTTATGCGAAAGTAGCCGCCGTACTCCGTCGTAATGCCTGGACATCAATATATTCGTAAAGCCATAGTCTGGTCGATAAACCATCAGTGTGGACTAAATTAAATTAGGTTAAATCACTGTTGCAATTTATGGTTTTATAACTGTTTTATGAGGACAACTTCTGTTGTAACTGTATAGTAATAGTAATAATGACATGCAAACGTGGGCCTACATAACAGTATTCATAAATAACGGGCAGCCCTATGTTTGCTCTTTTCAATGTATGTACTTATTTTGTGGCCGTACCACTGGTAGGGTCTGATATCAGTATTTTAAATAAAAAATCCACTGTCCATCTCTCTACAACTTCCTCAAGGGTCGTGAGATATTTTTTAACATTAATGAAAGAATTGATCATAAACTCATTATAAAACCTATTCTACAATCCCCCATGGCTAAAATGTTACTATCCAACATGGTTGAGACATTTATACCCTTTGAGGACCAAAGTACAACATATCCAACAATGTTTGGTCGAGAAACACCACTAGATGATATATCATTCATTCGTGTCGTCTGTTAAAAACGTGAAATTTTTTTTAAACATTCGTATTTCAAGGCCGTGAGAACTTAATTTAATAGATTTTGACTTTTTCTAATTAATTTGTTTTTTACTCTGCCAGTAATTGAAATCAAACGAAAGGTGATCATTAATGTTACAATAGTATACTTATCGAACAAGATAAAAATACAGATTTGAAACAATGCAAAATAGTTTATTTGTGTTATAATATTTTCAATTTATACTCCATTGAAATATAATTTGTGATACAATTCTTCAATTATACTTTAATATTCATCCGCTGGTGGAAATTTTTGTTTTTCATGCAATAGAGAAGCTAACTTACAAATTAATCAGGGTTTTATATTTATATATATTTACTTTTATACTGTTTAATCCTTAATGACAAAATCGTAATAATTAACCTGGTATTATACTCAAACATCAATACACAATTTAGAAATAAACATTTTATTAAAATAATTTGAATTCAGTTTGAACAGTTTATGTGTGGACCTATATTTTTTTCATTTTCACAACGATATTTCTTCTCTGTACCCAATGCTTAACTTAATAACACAGCAATTGTAGTGAATATAAAAAACTATTTTTCAGGATTTGTCAATGGGTTAATATGGCTAAAAATCCCTGTATGTTTTTGAGACAAGTGATTCTATATTTGGAAATTAACAAGGTCGCCCACTGCAATAAGCACATGAGATGGACCTTCAAGCAGGGACGCCCAATGAATCCCCGAAGGGATGGTAAGATGTATATAAGCTCCACATGGTAGGAATGACTGGGGACCTTAAGGTTAATTATAATTAACTGGCACAGTTGAGCAACTTGTAACATCGGTTTTAATTATTAGCTATATATATAAATGATAATTATGCCAATAATACAAGATTAACAATCTTTCAGCAATATAAATAATTATCGATCATAGATTCCAAATTTTCAGTTAAAATTGTACTTGTTAAATTTTTAAAATCACAAAATGTTTTGTATGGTCACAAAAATTGTTTTAATTACATTACCTGGAGACATTTACGAGTTAACTATAAAAATTATTATATTAAATTCAAAATATATATACACACACACATATATATATATAATTTTTATATATATTATAATATTATATTATATACATGTATGTATATTTTATGTATTATATATATATATATATATATATATATATATATATATATATATATATATATATATATATATATTATATAATGTTATATTTTAATCTTAATCCCATTGATAACCAAAAAGTGTAAATTATATAAGCGAATTTTGTAATTCCTTTGGTTGTATTGATTAGGCAAAGGGAATAGGTCCGCTACAGTTTGATTATTACGTTAATGGAACTTCGATGAGCGCCGCGTTTAACTTAAACCTCATAAGGTTAATTCACCAGGTTCAATTCCCCTAATGATGCGGTTCTTAACTCGCAACCAATAAAATCCTAATGTTCCAGCGTTTGGGATTCTGTGATACTGTTGGTGTACTATGACTACATTGAGGTAGATAGTAATTATAGTTTACCTTACATTAACCAGCAGCACCTGAAAAAAACTTATTTTTGTTATTTTACATCATTAATGAGCTCATTGAAAACTCTTTAGATGTATAGAGCTCTTTAGATGATGTGTGTTTGGGTGGATATAGGCCATCGACCAAGTAGCTATTCGTTTATGTAAGAAGTGCAACACTTATAATAATACTTCCACCTAATTTTTAGGTGTTCATTAACATTTCAAATTTAAAATATCGACCTATCGTGTGCAAGTTATATGGATTACCAAGGGTAGCGAATCAATCAGGGAGAGTGAAAAAGAAAATGCTCGCATAAATAGTCTCTTGTTGTTTTGATAACAATTTTTACAAAGTAGTTACATAGTTTTGGATGAACTTAATTGAATTCTCCAGCTCAGAATGATCTTAAATTTTTGCCTGTGGTTCTGATTATAGCACTGTATCTCGAGCAATGCTTGAACAAGATTGTTTAAACTTAGTGCTCATTTTTGTTTACCACACTAAGACACCTAATGATTTTTCAAATTTATAACAGTTTAGGAATCCGCCTGTGATTAGGTTTTAGATAACATAACTGTAATCGTAATTCGAGTAGCATATAAAGTTACTGACCTTGCTGACACACAAAACAATTGAAATAATAGTTTTCTATATGAAATATATTAATATCGGTAATTTTGGTCAAAGAAGTCATCTAGGATAAACCAATCCTGTTTATACAATGATAAGGCATGACAGTAATAACGTTACCCAACAAGGTGACAACAATATTGTTTAAAAATCTCCTTCCAAAATCTATAAAATTTGCAGTAGTCAGTTGAAAATAAACACAAGACATATGAAGTTGATTATCTTTTTACATTTAAGTATTATGATAGCTGTATTAACTTGTGTGGATTAATTAAATGATGTATCATATTTTAACAAAACAATAGTAGGTTCAATGTATCAATTAAAATAGCGATTTCAATACACCTTTTTATTGTAGAATTGTGGGGAAAAACATCTTTATCGTTTATAGTTTATACCGACTTCGGACGTAAAATAAGCAAAACTAGGATAGTGAAGGTAAATACGTTTCTATCATGTGACTTAAATAACCTATAGGCTAAAAATTATGAACGGGTATAATTTTGGCATAATATGTAAATCTAAATATATTAATTAAAACCAGTATCGGTCTTGTTCTTTTTTAATATCAAACGTTTTTCTATATCGTTGGTAAAACTATAAACAGACTTTTGTTAAAATATGACTTTTTCCAAATGAAAAAATCTATTAGTTCTGTGGATTTAAGCGCGCTAAACATTCAGCTACACAAGTTGGCTGTATGACCCCAAAAACTAAACCCGCCGAGTAGCAATAGGCCGGGCGGTGAACGTGTTGTTACGCGGTTAGGCTAGCAATGCCTTTGATGTCAGTACCACACATGCCCCGTTGTACTGTAGGTTCAGGCAAACTACAGATAAAACAATCGCCCCCTGAAATTACAACTGGAATGGCGCTTGGGGACAGCTTTATCTCATAAACGAATATAGCTCTCATAAAAATAAAATGGGTTGTAAGAGAAAAATTAAGGACGTTCACAGGCATATTGGTGCTCTTAAATGCAACACAAATGGTATAAGGTAATAATATACAAATGTGTAAGCTTACAGAATGTAATATTTATACACAGATAAAATTTCATGTGAAGATATATTTTGTATTTTAATGTTTTACCACCAATTGATATAAACTACCAATATTTTAATAATTTCTTCTAACTGTTTTTAAAATCTATATATATATATATATATATATATATATATATAATTTTAAAGTACGACATTTAAGTTTATTTTAAATTTTTGTACTATAATTACACAAAGTTATAAAAAAACATTACCAAAACATACATTAACGCCTGAAATTAAATTACGTTTGACAAAAATAAATATAAGGTACATATTATGTATGATAAATACAGTATTGTATATTTAAGCAATCACTTCAAAAGTTTCTTCATACAAAAAGTACAGAATAGTTTAAAGCAACACTGATCAGATACAGGATATAAGTAGCAGTTTAATGTATTAACCGACTTGATGCAGCAAATGGTTGAGTAGGGATATAGCGGCTTTAAGGATTAAAACTAATACCATTACTTCAATGCAGGGCAATTAACCTTATGGACATTTGGTTAAATGTTACATTAAACGAAAGGTCATCAAGGATAAACAAGTTAACAAACTTCAGCAATGGAAAGGGCTAATTACTTTGTAATTATTAATTCTTTTGGTCATTTCTGTTACACCTAGTGTTATGGGCTGTTTTTATTATATATTCAAAAATATCTAGAAACCAACTTAATATTATGTAGCAAATTTTTAAAATTACAAAAAATATAATAAATAATTAAAGCGATAGGTAATCAATAATGTATGAAACAAAGATCTTTGGAGCATTCATTTATAACATCATAATTTATTATCACTAGTCATGAATTACAGATTTTCCAATATAAATTTTAATTCTGCGAGGACTTACAAACATCAGTTAACGAAAACTTTTAAAAAGCATAAAAAACCTATCACTTGCAAAACAAACAAAAAACTACCCCAAAAATTAGGAAATCCCAAAGCAAAACACTAATTCGAAAACAGATCAGGAATGTATGAAATTAAAAGCAATGACTGTGAATAATTTTACATTGGCCAACAAGACACGATTCAAAGAACACTTTGCACATATAAAATAAAGAAAAACTGAAAAATCTACTATTGCGAAACACTGTATTAAATCTGGATACATTATCTCTGATAAACATTTACGATTATTATAATAAATTCAAACACAAGACACTTTAATGCTTTATGTTACAAAATCGAGAAAAACGTATCCATAATGAAGACGGACCTATTCAAAATTAAATTCTACTTTCATCACAATTTATAAAAAAATTAAAACGTAGCTCTGTTTAAATATTTTAAACAGGCTAACCGTACGTCTAAACCTTTTACTATATTTTATTTTCATACTTATTTTTTTAGATAAATGAAAAAAAATTTTCATTTGTGAAGTTTCCTGATGATAGTATATTCGATTTTGTAACGCCTTGCAGAAATAAAATTTATATTGAAAATTTTTTAATAATTAAATATTGATAATAAAAGTATGAAACTTAATTTAATAATACTAATACATTTCAATGTCTCTGCCTGCATATAAATGAATGATTACCTGTTCATTACTTATTTCCAATTCATATAATTAGTTATTGGACATAACATCTTTAGGAATAAGAGAAAAAAATTACAAAACGTAAAAGAAAATAAGAAATGATGAAAAATATACTCCTGCGTATTAACATGTGAACACATTTAATAATGGAAATGAATTATTTTAGCACGTTATTTATGTTTAAAATTAAAAAATCTGATATGATTTCAAATATTATTACACTACTGTATACATAAAATATCTATTAGCATTGGATTTTGCCTACTGACTATATCCATTCTGTATCAAGATGTATATGCACCTTGTCAATTTAATAATTATGCTATTCTTTTAATGGCTCTACTAAAAATTATGACTTTAACTATAATCACCTTATTCCTTTGTGTCGATATTTCGTTAAAATAAATTTGTATAACGTATTGAAGGTTAAAATGAGTGCCATACTACAATTATAAATTTAAAAAAAACATTTTTTTAGTTCAAAAACAATACTGAATTAAATACCTAATTTTGTAGGGAAATAATTATTTCGTAATAAGTCGTAATCCTTTACAAATCCACGAAATGTTTCTGGCTATGTGAGCTTTTGTAAACGTATTTCGTTATGAATAAAAGCAATACTAGTGAAATGGGTCTGATCAGAGAACCCAAGCGGACAGAAGTGAGAGAGGGGTGTATAACCGGTGATTACAACCAGCTGCTGTTGAGGTACTGTCAACAGAAACCCTGTAACGAGCGATGCAAGCAACCTATTCTAGTAAACATCTCGTTGCTGTCGTTTATAGCGACACTGATAAACTATGCCCTTGTATGTCCCTTAATGCTTTGGGCTTAAGTGGTGTGGACAGAAATAGTTACACCTGATTTGGTAATTCAAAAAATTTGAGAAACAAGGTTAACTAACAGATTAAGACAGAAACACAATTTAAATAATGATAGTACAAATTTAAATTTTTGTAGGAATTCTTTCAGCAGTCCTACCAGCAGTGTAGTGTAAATGTTATAAATCTGCTCTTTTTCTTTGAGGTATGCCGTAAAACCCCACATGTATCTATGACAGAAACAAAACTTCATTTATTTTAAGAAAAATAACTTTCTGGTCCTGGTTTCAAATAAATAAATCGCGTGTTGAATTAACATTTGGTTTATTAAAAAAAATTATTATTCCTCCAACTATTAAAAACAATATAAATACTTTATTTTAGGGTAAAATTTAGGGTATTACTATTATTTAAAGTCTCAAATTTCTATTTAAATAAGTAGTCTAAGGTATACCATTTTCAATGGCGGATTATAATTTTAAATTCATTTATTAAAATTAATCCCATTAGACCATGTCAATATTTTCTTTAAACAACACTTAGGTGCCATTTAACATGCTCTACTGACGTTGCATGAAAGTGTTCAAGCCTATAAAATATTTTGGTAGGCAGCATATGTTACTATTATGTCACATGGTGAAATGTCACATAAGTGTACACATTTTTGAAAGAGATTATTTTGTCCGCTTTAGTAAAAACACACGACATCAATTTAAAACATTTTCGCTAACGCTCAGCCAAATCTCAAGGATCTGACATTCAACATAATCAAAATCGATGTTTCAAATATAGAAATGGAGCTGCTTGCAAAATGTCATGACGTTATGAAACGGAACCACGTGATTCCTAGCAATAAGAGGCAGGTAGAGATCAGAACTGCTATGAGTAATTATGTGTATTTGAACCTGATAGGACGGTTCTAGTGACTTCAAACTAGGTCCCTCTTAGTCTAACGAAGAACTCTATCAGTATCCACGCTTTCAGTTCATTAGGTCGATCTTAAACTGATTTTTATAGATCCTTTAATTAGTACTTAATTAGATACTCACATATATGTGTAGTGTGTTTGGGTATTAATGATTTCAAATTAGTGGCAAGTTACAAAATAAAACAAAATTAGAGAATGATTGTTAACAGTTTTCATTTTTACATTTATTTCATTAATATTTTTATTCTTCATACGATCTTGTAAAGTTGAAAACGGAAATTTTAGCTATTAAGGTTGTACATAAAATGTGCTATAGAATTTTTGTATCACTCTAAGTTCTCAATTACATTGATAAAACATTTATTTATAACTGCTATAAATTAACAGAAGTTAAAATTAAAATACTACTTTGATTTATAATGAAACTTTTCACATTCTACGAAAATATTTATTCATAATACAAGGTATATTAAAAAATTTCTTAAATAACTAATTTTTAAATGTAATTATTACCAAAACTGAAACAGATATTTTGCCGTCAATTAGATAAACATTTTCATTTTATGGAATTTTCCACACTGTTCAGAAATGTCTTGTAAGCTTTTTATAAGTATCCCAAAACTATCCACAACTTAGTAGTTTTACTACAAAGTTTAGATTTGTATAAATGAAATCTAGTTAAAGTTTAAATTCGCATCAATTAAGTTAACTAAAAGCTTAAATTCATATAAATGAAGTATTCTAGAAGTTTATATTAGTATAAATGAAGTTTACTAAAATATTAAAGTTATATTAATTATTAAAAAGGCTAACTATTACTAATTAATAATGTTTTTACACGGTATTTTCCCCTCCTTAAAATTTCCTTGTGCTAATTACTAAGACAAAGCTCTTTGCTACACCAACACAAGCAATGTACAGCTGAAAGCCGGTGTACGAGGCCTGACTGCCGACAGTGAGCAACCTCTTGTGTTTACTTGCGATCCCTCTTGTTTACTTGTTCTCTTTGTTTACAGCTTGTTTCCTGTCCAGCCCACAAGCTGGACCATTTTCATTTTGGTGCACCCACATTTTGCAGTACACATTTTATTGCAGTCATCTTTCTACATTACTATATAGCATACACAGTGATCTAAACATCACTGGACTTAAACTCACTAAACGATTAACCTATTTTTTTACATTTATAAGATAGGTATATAATATAATGTGCTATTTTTTAATCGTACGATAACTATTCAATATTTTAAATCATTTATCTATAGTTTATAACATGTGGATTTACATGACTATAAATTATATTGCTATTAAATATAAACAAATGTATTTCTAACCTTGAAATTGGTTGCAATTACATATTCTTCACTTAAAATCTCAAAAATATTCGTGCAATATATCGTTGTTATCATAGAATTGTAAATAGCCTAGGAAAAATAACAACACATAAATCGTGAACATCATTGAATTTCCCTTTACTTTCGTAATAAAAACATGATATTATATCATGTTTATTTCATATAACTTGATACATAAATAATCTTTTGATGTTAAGCCTGGCATTTTCTGTACATTTTGTTAGCCACTAAATAAAAGAATAAAGACAAACTATTCCAAAGTTTTTTAGTATGTGGTTATTAGTAATTAGTAAGTTATATTATATATATATATATATATATATATATATATGTTACCGGCAATGTGTACAATTCAGGCATTGTATGGAATACCTAGGCATTGTATACATTGCCGAGTGAATCCAGGCAAAGTATGAAATAAAACTCATTTCTTAACAATTGTAACAAACTTTGCCTAGGCATTGTGTATAATGCCTAGGCATTATATAGAATGTCGAAAGTTTTGCAGGCAAAGTATAAAATGAACAACATTGTTAAAAATTGTTTATTGCAAATAACAAACATGAAATGTATTAAAACATAGGATCTGAAAATCCTCATATTTTACTAGAGTAAAATTTAAAAGTGAAAATATTAATTTAAGAAATTAACTTGTTACAGCAGGAAAGAGAACTATGGCACTTCGAGTTGCATTTTCGATTGTTTTTTAACACAAGCACATTGTTTGGTTTGACATTTAGTTTTGCAAGTGCATCTCACAAATCCTTGGCCGCTTCCTGTTTGACTGAGCTGTTTGCTACGGTACGAAGTCCTGTTTCTTGATCAGGCACGTCTTCTACTCGAACTAGGCTTTTTTGGCAAACTGTAAACTGTGACCTTGCGTACAATTGTTTCAAAACTCCGTTGGCGGTCCCTAATTTGTAAAAACCCCATCTTCTGTCGTATCCATGGACCACTGGCCAGAATATTTCTCAAGTCACCTCTTCCTTTTGTCAACGTCAGGGAATTTGGAACACGAACAGTGACTCCTTTGGTGACGGGGGGAAACTTTTTATCGGAAATTAGCTTTCATTTTCTTAGCTTGTTTTTCAAGACAAGCTTTTGACCTTTTCCTCTCTTTATCAATATTTTCCGAATTAAAACAAGAGACACACAACAGGGTTTTTTCAGTATCATCACACCCCTGAATTGAATTGGCCACATGAAATATGTATGTCCGCTAAACATTTTGTGCAGTTTTGTTTCTCATTAGTTTGCTGCAAACAAACGCTACACATTTGTAGAAGGCTAGAACTGACCGAGACATCAACGGTTGCCTCATTAACTTCTGAAGTGTTATGATTGGTTTGGAGTGGAGGTTCTAGACTTGACATTGTTTGTGTTTCTGTTGTGTGCATGTTATTAACCACTCTTTCCAAATCTTCTTCGCTCTTAATGGAATCCAAAATGTCTCGAGGCAGAGAAGATGTTTGTAAGACCGACCTTTACTTTACAGCCGAAGAGAGCCTCATAGGGCGTTCTTTTGATTCCTGAATGTAAAGCTCTATTTTTCATAAGTTGCACAAATCTCAATCCCTCACTCCAACGGTCAGTTTTTTCATCTTGCATCCAAAGTCGAAATCATGTTTTCAATATCTTGGTTTGCACGTTCTACACTACCCTGACTTTGAGAATGACGTGGTTTGCCATGAACGATTTTTAACGTAGGCCAATAATCTTTTAAATTGTAAACTATTTTTGTTTTGCAAACTCCCTTCCATTGTCTGACTGCAATATACTTGGTTGCTCCAATGAGAGTAAAAATATCAACTAGGTGATATGCTACTTCCTCGGCGGTTTTAGTTTTGAGAGGCTTAAGAATCACAAATTTTGTCAAATGATCCTGATAGACCATTATGAACTTAAACTCCCTGTCGGGCTGTGATTGGAAATCAATTAAATCTACTTGACAACGAGAATTAAATTCTGAATGAAATCAGGGGCTTTACTACCACTCCTCTTTTCGAACCCTTTTGTTTCTCTTCTGACATGGCTCACACACAAACTAATATATAGCTCAACATCATGATGTGTAATCATTTTTGTACTTAATATCTAGCTCTTTAACATTTCGCCCGATCTCTTCCACCATGACCAATAGCTACATGAGCTTCATGGAGAACAGTAAATAAATCTGAATCGTGGACATAAAATTTTACAACACTGTCTCCTTGTTTTAATGGGTGTATTAGTTTTTGCA